>NC_142628.1:9995000-10027500 GCF_059453375.1 Lepisosteus platostomus
TCAGGTGTCATCGATAAACAGAGTCCTCCGCAACCTGGCTAGCGAAAAGCAACAGATGGGTGCAGATGGCATGTATGACAAGCTGAGAATGCTGAACGGTCAAACGGGGACGTGGGGGACCCGGCCGGGCTGGTACCCCGGAACGTCGGTGCCTGGACAACCTAATCCAGGTAAGGAGAAGAGCCGGATCTACTCTAACACCTATCCCAGAGAAAGCATTGCATATTATTATTATTATTATTATTATTATTATTATTATTATTATTATTATTATTATTATTATTATTACTGATGTTCTTGTTGCTGATGTTGGTGATGTTTTTTTAATTAAAATGTAATAGGACTATTATTACTGTACCTACTGTTGTTAATGATGTTATTATTATACTGCTACCACCAGTATTCATAATGGGTCAATCAGAATCTGTCTGGATGCCATAATATTATTGAAAATGGCGGAATGACATTCGAATTTTTAAATATGACGTCATTTATCTACAATTAATTACATCTTATTATGATTATATTATTATTAGTAGTAATAATAATAATTCACCACAAATCTATGGACATTTTTATACGTTTCGTAGTCTTTTAAATTCTTTCTTCCCTCATATAAAAAGAAGAGTTGCAGAAACGCTTTATTCCACGGTTCGTCTTTTGTACAGGCTTTTATTTTTATATTCATGTGTTATTACCGCAGCTCTGGCAAGGATATAGTGTTCAGAACTGTAGAAAGCAAGCGGTTCTGCATAGCCTATCTGCCTGTCAAACGGGTCCAGCGCTTCCTGTGTCCGGGTTCAGGCTGTGCGTGACTATGGTCAGTCTTTTCAGTGGAGGTGTCCGTCCAGCAACCTGCACCCCCCCTCCCCACCCCCTTCAGAAAAAATCAGTAACAGTGTGCGGGATATCTGGTACAAAGGATGTTTCTGTCACACGCAAGAATTTGTTATGGGAACAATTCTGTCGCTATGTAATTGCTCATTAGAGAACGTTTTGTTTCTCATTAAGGCGACATGAATAAGCGCCTAGTTGGAGGAGACAGCTGTAGAAATGTTCCACCGGAGACCCCTGGACACGATATGGCACCGCTTGCCAATTAGACATGTCGTTTTTAAGAGAACTAAACAATATAAGAAGGACACTATTAAGATACAGAATAGTTTTCGCTTTCTTTAAAATATCTTCTGGCTGAACCCATTTCAGAACAACGGCCAGCAAACACATCCAACACCTACAGTAGGAAGTTAGTCCTAAGAGTTTTAATACTTATATCTGTTTATGTTTCATAAGAAACTCGAAGTACTTGTTCTTCATCAGGCTTAGCAGTGGGTTTTATACTTTTTTTCAAAAGAAAATAATTAGGAAAACAGAAAGACCTCCTAACTGATCCAACCGCGAGGCAGAATATTGCTCATTCTGTCAGTGGACTATAACCGATATACAAAGACATCCTAGATGCACTAGGATGTTTGTTGTGTCGTACAGCATATTCAGAAAATGTGCTTCCATCTAATTTAATCTCACTGTTAACAAATCAAATTTATATATATATACATTGTCACTGGAAACGAGTAATCTATCAATAAGATGTTTTTGAATGCTGTTATGAAGACCTTCTTTACAAATACAGCTTAGTCGATTTTAATTACTCTTTTACTCTGTAAAATGTCTTATCTTTCTTTAAAACAGACTGGGGTGGAGAAAATATCTAAGAAAATGGAATACTTCTTTAACTCAATTACTTTGTCTTGAAAAAGTTGAAGAGGCACTGTACCTTTACAAGCAGCTCTGCTACCTCGTTAGAGAGGAGACGCCCGTAGGCGGATTCTCACTAAAGCTGCAATAGGGTCCCCACATTTCATTCATCCCTATTTAAATTAATAAAATAAAATCTCCCGCTGTCTTTAATGAGCAGCTGTCGATTCTTTGGTAAAATAGGGTCTCTCAAAATTCCACGAGAGGCTAACGACTGAAATAATACGATTAAATAAAAGTGGGGAAAACCCTTAAAGTAAAGTTTGAATCTTTTAGAAATCTGAGAGTCCCCGTAGTAAAATAATATTTAACGATGGTATAGTTAATCAGCTATCTTTAGTTAATCAGATAAACTGTAATCTGAAACAGAAACATCTTTCATTCCCAGAACGGCGAAACATTTTTCACCCTAGTAAAGAGAAAAAAAGGATAAGCTTGTTTATTTTTTAACATAATTCTAATGTCAAATATATCAGCTCATTAACGGTTTTGTCTTTTCCCCCTCAAGACTAGGCTGTTATTTAAAATTAATAGGATGTGTATATTCATATCTTGCTTAATGCTTTTTCCTTGCACGGAGCTCGTTTTAGGAGGCTTTAAGAATCCATTACTCCAAAAGCATAAGGAAGGACCGTGTCTCAGAGGGGGACAAATATGGTCTCAATCTGATAAATGCCATGCAGCAGTGAATAAAATAATGGATACATCGGGGGTGACAGGACCCGAAAAGGGACAACTCTATCCGAGGGAAGAAAAAAAAACTCTCCAGCGATTTAGTGGTTTTTAGGGATCAGTGTGGCAGTTTTTTTCTTATCTTTTTCTTATACAGGGCTAAAGCCGTCTAAAGGATTTAGACACTTTCTCTTTCAACGAACTCTAGAATGTTTTGATCCGGTCTCTATGGCTGAAAGGTGCCGCAGTTGGTTTGCTATCGTTTTTGCTTTTTTGCTTTTTTTCCGCCTCACTGATTAAGACACTACGAAACTAAGGAATGATTTTATTTCCCAGCGTCTTTTTTTTTAGAAAACAAATCCCAAACCTAGCGTCAGTTGGTCTGGCTGAGGGATAATAGGACGCACATTCACTCCTTTTTACGGATTAGCCCCCAGAAAGAGAAATAGCGTAGACACAGGCTATTGAACAGCTTTTCTTTTAGGCCTTTTCAGAAACAGAGAAGGAGACATTAAAAGAAGATAACTTAATTGTCTGTCACTCCTTATTTATTTCTGCACTTCATATTAGGATATCTAGACATTAAACAATGCCTTTATCTTTAAAACAAAGATTCTGAGATTAAGTAGGCTACTGTACAACTTGAACCGCGGTTTAGCAGGTGGGATAAACACTGTGTACTGCTTATATAACGTTTCTTTCTCGATATTCTGCTAGGGAAAATGATGATTAAGATATTGTGCGCCCGGATACAAATACAATCTCTTGGATATGTGTGGTGGAGCACTTGAATATAATGGTTAAGAAGCGCACAACATAAATGCTTTCTCACGGCATCTGATCTTGTGACTGTAAATCTATTGGCACTGATCATATGGAAAACAGCGATGCCACCACAGAGCCATTGATAGATGGATGGATCGAAAAGTACTATTTTAAGCACAGGGCAAATCGTTGTACAAAGAAATGAAAGAATTAGAAAGCATAAAATAAGCTCGGAACTTGACAAATCAGGTCGAACTGATTGCAACGATTTAAAAGACTTTGATTGGACTGACGATACAACAGCATTTAAACCCAAGATCACCTGTGAAATAATATTATAATATTATTAACATCGATACTTCACATGCCAGAGCTACAGCAACATCGAACAACAAAAAATTAATTCCTTCCCAAACTTGCCAGCTACTTTTACGCTTGTAGTAAACCATACTGCAGAAGCAAAGCGTGCCTTTCATATTGTTCAGTGAGATTGATTTCTGATTTGTTTATGCCATATTTCTGACTAAAATGAAAAAGTTACTGAAGTGTATTTCTCTAAAACTCAGATGTAAACTAACGTTTCCTGTCAATGATGATCAAATCTAAGAGGTCCCCCCCCAGTCGCAATTATTGAACAAACACGGACGAGGTAGAGATGTCCTATTCAAAATGTTTGGGGTGTTCTTTCTCCCGTTCCCTATAGAAAGTATAAATCCTAAATGGCGTTGAACGGGCCAGCCCAAGGGACAGTGATTAATGATAGTAGAGCATAAAGGTTAACATACTGAACTGAAAAGTCTGTTGACTGGGATCCTTGTGCTACAATGCAGAGCACTGCACGCCTCGAGAGAATCCTTTTGTTACCTCCTCCAATTGTGTCTTCAAAATTCTGCCCACGAAAGTTTGCCATCCCTCCTGCCCCAAGAGTTTAATAGTTTCCCTTACTCTACTGGCATTGTGTCATGGTGAAAAGCAGCCCCTTCTATTCAAGTGTTGGTGGTCACCTCAATAGAACTACAAACGCCCATATGGTGACTACTATTGAAGTATCTCACTATTTAAAAGGGGGAGAAAGTTTGGGTTTTAAAACATTTCAGAGAGCCTGAAAAGGTTTTACCACATTTTGTCACATTTCTCTTAACCCTTTGAGCACTGTGGCCATTGTTGAACAGTGATAAAAGAGCTGGAAGCACAGGCTGCTTACACCGAGAAAGGCTTTCCCACAAGATTTTACTACCTGGGCAGTTGAGGAAGGTTGTGACGACCGTACTGCCAATAAGGAGGGAGAGAATAGAGATAATAATAGTCACAGCATAACCAAAAGTAATGTGCTTTAACATTAAACAAACTGATCTGGCACTGACAGGTTATACCTACACGACGCTTTAATAAACTACGGACAGTTTAAGGGTAACACTTTTTTTTAATTCTACTGGATTGATCGATTACTGTAATATACTCCATTTCCCAGTTTCTATTATAGGGCTTCCCAACATAGTGCAGGCGATCACAAAAGAATGGACTGTCCTCTAAACTAAATATAAATTTATTTAACCGAGAATTACAGCCTGTTCTAAGTGATTCTTTAATTACAGCATTCTAGGTAATACGTGTCAAGGCATTTCACTTTCATACAATAGTTAAATGAAAATGCACAAGGACTCGAGCATACTTTAATTTCAAACCCGAACACGTATTTCCACGGAATGCCATGCGAGGAATTCGCTTTTATTTTGTTGTTATGAATTTCAGACTTGCTAAATTCATTAAGAGCGTTCACTACAATCTAATAAACATGATAACAAGAAGTTGCCTTTCACGTATTAAAAAGAAGTGGGTCGTTTTTATTGCATTTTCCTAAGAAGCCGGAAAAAAAACGCTTCCTAAGAGAAGTTCTTTCAACAAGAAACATGCGTTTGTCTAGTACCCCACTTCGTGTTTTCTTAACTACTTTGAGTGTGGGTATTAGCCCACCAAACAGGTTTGTGTAATTTTTCCTTAATCTGTCAGCAAACACTATTCCCAGTGTTTATTATTGTGTATTAAAAAGCTATAGGAAGCACAGAATGTGCCTGGATTTGTTTTGATTTCCTTCCTTATTTCCAGATGGCTGCCAGCAGCAGGATGGAGGAGGCGAGAACACAAACTCTATCAGCTCCAATGGGGAGGATTCAGATGAGACCCAAATGCGGCTTCAGCTGAAGAGGAAGTTGCAAAGGAACAGAACGTCGTTCACACAGGAGCAGATCGAGGCTTTGGAAAAGGGTAGGCGATAAAGGACAGTGACGATTAAGACGCGATCGGAGCTTTAACATACTTCATCGCCTATTTTGCTTCTCTCTCTCCCTTGTTTATAAAGGAACGGTTTTAAAGCCGACTGTATACTGTTAGATTCCTTCTGGGATTCCTTCATTTTAAAACAAAAAGCGTTCCAGTTAATATTTAAACGTACATTTTAAGTAAAGATTGACAGTCATGGACTATGTATACACTTAAGAGCTAAACAGTTTAAAATAATGCTAAAAACATAATACCAAAACATGTCGACTGGTTTATTATACTGTTAAGCAGTAACTTAATGGTCTAATTCGTTCTAATGAGGTCCGGGGAGTTTTTGACGTTAATTGACACATTTTCTTATTTTCAGAATTTGAAAGAACCCACTATCCGGACGTTTTCGCAAGGGAAAGATTAGCCGCCAAAATAGACCTCCCTGAAGCCAGAATACAGGTGAGAAAAAATGAAGCAGATTTGCTGATTTAGACGTAAATGGCATTTCAAAGTTATGCAAGCACCGATCGCCACACTTTTAGCCGTATGTCAACACTACCTACGGAGATATGGACTCGCACCTTGTGGATATCCATAAATGATATCGAATGAATGAAATTAGATGCCGCCATTTACTCGGACAGCAATCATAATAGCAGGGATCCTCTGTGCGCTTGCAGGTGTGGTTTTCTAATAGAAGAGCGAAGTGGAGGAGAGAAGAAAAACTGAGAAACCAGAGACGACAGGCCAGCAACTCTTCTAGTCACATTCCTATAAGCAGCAGCTTCAGTACGAGCGTCTACCAACCCATCCCGCAGCCTACAACGCCGGGTAGGAAAAAGATAACAGATCTTTCCGCCTAGGAACGAATGCAATAAAGAAAGGACGTTAAGAACGGGAGGAAAGGAACTATCTAAAATATTTTCGTTATTCACAGTTCATGCTGTCAACTACCTACACATTCACTGTGTAGACATGCGTCGTTTTATACTAGGACAGAACACAGTTATAATCAGATTGATACAAGGGTTAATGTTAGAGGCTGTGGTTGTTGAAGAAAAATGGGCATAATAATTGATAACGGATAACTGAATGCAGAACACCAGTTTTTAAAAATAAGTTATTCGAAATCTCAGAAAGTTAAACTATCCAGATACCTGTGTTAAAAATGCCTGTTTTTTGCACACACAGTCTGTATGGCTAAGTTCTAATTTCTTGTCTTTCCTCCTCAGTGTCTTTCACGTCAGGGTCAATGCTGGGTAGAACAGACACAGCCCTCACCAACACGTACAGTGCTCTGCCCCCCATGCCAAGCTTTACTATGGCCAACAACCTGCCTATGCAAGTAAGTGAAGTACCCCTGTGTAGAAACAGTAGGTGTTTCTCAGGAGAACATTCAGAGAGATCCATTCTTTTGGCAAAAGCTTAATACAGTTAACTGTTGTACCAAGTGTCATGTCATAGCCTGTAAAAGCAATATATGTATACAGATTTAAAAGAGATACTGTTGTGCCACTAAATGTTTACTTTTTAATTTCACATTTGGTTTTTAATGTCATTCTACACGCATTTTGCAAATTCTGGGCCACTCTGGTGTTCAAGAGGCTAAAACCCAGAAATCGGCATGTTAGTTTGGAAGGCAAACATCTATATAGTCAAGAACCTAATATATATTCTCTCCTTATAGCCCCCAGTGCCCAGCCAGACATCCTCCTACTCCTGCATGCTGCCCACCAGTCCGTCTGTGAATGGGCGGAGCTACGACACATACACGCCCCCTCACATGCAGACACATATGAACAGCCAATCAATGGGCACTTCTGGCACCACCTCAACAGGTAGGCAGAATCCACCGCCTGCTTGCTTACCATACTGTAAGAGGCAGCTCCATTATTTACATATCCTTTCATTCCATGGGCTGTTTTCTGTTTTTTTTCCCTTTCATTCATATTCTACTCCATGGTCAACTACATTAACCAAATCCTTCTGTATATTGTAGTTACACAACTACATTTCCAATTCTTTTTTTTACCCAAGGAACATTAGGAATATTGTCTCTTCAGCCATTGAACAATTTCTGTTTAATGCCTTTTTTCAAATATCTATCTACAAAACTAGCTTTCATACTCTCATATAAAGTTATAACCCTTTTGTGCACTGAGCATGCTATCATTCTGTGTTACATCTGAACTCATGTATATATAAATGTTTATTTCTTTTTAGGTCTCATCTCCCCTGGAGTATCTGTCCCTGTCCAAGTTCCAGGCAGTGAACCCGACATGTCTCAGTACTGGCCAAGACTACAGTAAAGAGAAGAGCTACTTCACATTGTGACTTTCCACAGAAAGTTGGCTGTCGTGCAGTATTTTCTAAAGAGAAGAGAGACTCTGAAAGAGACACTTTTGTACTGGGATTGTGCCCTGTGCTGTACTCTACTTGGCACATGAAGACTTGGGGAAAAAAATGGACTTCTGTAAAGTGCCAGGCGTTATATCCTAAATGGAACAAAACTATCTTCGTTTTCAGTTTCCAACCTTTAGTCATTTTTGGTGTATTTGTAAATGGCCATTTGTATGTTATGATAAAACAAGAACAACACTGGATGGACTGTCGAACTGAGTTGGTCTTGCATCTGTTTAAAAAGGAGAACCCAAGATCAACAGATTCTGCCATGAATAGTTTTCTCAAATATATCGAGTACTTCTACCAGTCTTTTTACAGATTGAGGACTCTGATGACGCAAGCTTGTATCATTCCACTACAAAGCTGGAAGAAAAGACACTAGCTGTGTGTAAGCCCATTTACCTGTTGGTTTTTCCAAAGCTTGTTGGCAGCTAAAGTGTATGTGCAGAGCGATAACCGCAGAAAAGAAAGTGAAAAAAAAAACTTTTGGTAGCTAAAGGTAGATTGTGTCTTCGATATAATCCAATTTGTTTATGTCAAAATGTAAGTATTTGTCTTCCCTAGAAATCTCCCAGAATGATTTCTATAATAAAGCTAATTTCATTTATATTTCCCAGAATATTCTATAGATGTTTTATACACATTTTCATGCATCAAAAGTACATTTTTCTTTAGGTCAGTTTCAAGTTAATTGTTCTTAGCTATAGTTGTACTGTAGTGTTTTACAGTCAAATCATTTTTGTGCGAAAAGAAATATCTCATTCCTATAATTAAAAAAAAAAATGCTTGCCAGAGTTTTAAACATAAGTGTTTGGAAGTTGTTTACAGCTACATATCAGAATTAACCATTGTTGATTGTAAAACAGACCAAAGCCTTTGTATTTCATTACACAACTTTCTTTTTTAATATTAGTCTTATGTTGCAAATTTTGTAAACATTTTAAGTTCTTTTACATTGGCTTCAAGTATGTTTTACTTCAGGCTAATCAAGCATTCCTTTATTTATGATTCAATACCAAGTACGTTTTAGCATGGAATGCCATGCCTTTAATTATATTTGTGGTGTTTACCTACACCATGACACACAAAGGGGGCTCTTCGTCAGCGCATTGCATATAAGATAAAAAGTCTATACTACTGTCTCTTAAATATTTCAATTTAATTTTATTTAAAATGGAGCTTTTTAAATGTATTTTGTGAAACTATAAAAATCATTTTGTACAGTATGCTAGTGTCTCAATGAGAGCTTTATCCTACTGTTGAACTAACAGCCTATTTATTGGGGGGCGGAGGGGTGGGAATGGGGAATTGTTCCAAGTGCTTGACAGAACAGGCAAAACTGCTCTGTAGCTTGTCTTAGAAATGGGTATTTAAAAAAAACATATTACTGGCCTTTTCACCCATTTCCTCAGATTCCACTGGTTTGCCTCAGAGATTAGCAAACATTGATGAATTGGAAAACCACAATATGCTTATTTTCACACGATACCTGGAGACATACAAACACCAAGGTCATACAGTCCATACGTGTTTGAAATACTGATACTGAGTATTTTATGCGAAGGCTATGAAAAGCACTGAATCATCACTTTTTGCATGTCTTAAAAAAGTAATCACTCCTAAAAACAAACCAGTCCAGATCAAAACGCCAGTTAAAAGAATGATATCAGAGCAGAATGAGTTATTTTGCTTCACTTCCTTGCTCAGCAGGGATGTGAATAAAATAGGAATTCCCATTGAGAGCTGAAGTGGCTGCCTGTGGAAGTGATTGTTCAGCTACTTCCATATTTCTTGGAGAAATATATAGCGCATATTCAAGTTGAAGTAAACCGCCGATCATTTATGAACTTGTTAACAATGATTGCAGATAATTAGCCAGTAATAGAAATTATCCCAATAACAGACACTACTTTCACTTTTCCTCATTGTACCTCTTTAATATTGTCCCCAAAAGTCTCCATTTTTTTCACTAGTCAATTCTTTTTCTGTTCTTTTTGTAATTCTTAAGGAATAAAAAGAGTGTAAATGAACATGTCACAGATGATTTTTTAAAACAACAATCATGAGAGGAATGTAAAACGGTGTAGTATAATGCCAGCAACTTTGTATTTGAATTCTAAGCAAAACGAGAAGTGAAGACAAAAATATCTTTCGTGTGCGTAAGGAAAACTAAGAGACATATCGACTTGTGATAATGTATACTTAAAAATCTGTCACACATTTTTAATCTGGTTACACTTCTAACGTTATCTGCTCTCTAATAATTACATATTTAAACGTTTACAGAATTAAAGAAACACGATTAAACAAAAATGTAATTCAAAAATTAGATGTTTTAATTTAAAAAATATATAATTTTTTCCATTTTCTACAGCAAAAGTGCTCATGGATTTGCAGTTAATATTTTTTTTTCTTATGGTCCCTGCAACCAAATCACATGCATCACTCACCAGCAAAAAAAAAGAGAAAAAAATTGTGAAAGTAAAAGTGATATAAGAAATTTACAAAAATTATATACACTGTTACAAAATATAACATCTTTCTATTTTCACTAATGCAGACAAGTACACAAGTAATTTTTAAAGGGAAATGAAAGCTTTTGAAAATCATGAGTATTTTTCACACATTTAACTGAATCAATGTCTTATTCTTTTTCTTCACAAAATGATTTGATGTGAGCAACATACAATTAAATTTCTTCATAAAACAAGTAAATTGCGTCCCATTACATATATGAAAGCAGATATAAAAAAGAGATGCACAAAGACATTATTTTATAAATGCACAGAGCAAATCTATGAAACATGATGCTATAGCCTGCTCTGGAAAGTTCTGACAAGCAGTGCTCTGTGATTGAGGGACGTCTTCATGTTACTGTAACAGTGATCAGCAATATATCAACATGTATTGCATCAACTATTGATTGAAAGCACTAGACATGAATCTAAACTCTGGGAATGCATTGTGCATTTTCTAAAGGGAACATTTTCCGGTTTGTCCAGAACCAAATGGTGATGAATACCTGGATAAATGCTAAATGATAGAAAACAAACGATGGAATATGAACAGAAACTCAAGCCAAGTGAGCTCCAGCACTGGGTGACTGGTCATCAGCAAATCTGACTTCAAAGCCTTTCAAAAATGGCCCTTCTTCAAGGAATGCAGTTCCAGCCCAAAGTTCATCATGGTTTTGCTCATGTTTTATCGGGTCAGAAGGATCAGGTTTAACATCTCCTGCTACTGTATGTTACACAAGATGTGGTGAAATTGACATTCAGCAAGGGTGTCTCCTCTCTTTCTTTCCCTGACTTGGATTACTTATTTTTTATCAAGATGCCGCTGCCAGATTGCAAAAGAAACACTCCTGTGCCATGAAGAGATTCCTGAATTGGATTATAATATAGCATCCCTTCATGTACTGTAATGGATAAATGAAGAAGACGTTGGTGGTTATGTCCCTCAGCAGAACACCTAACGTCCTGAAATCAATGTATTATTGTTCTAGACAGGTTTGTCAAGTGGGTTATATTTAATGTAAGACACATAATGTGTGTACTGAGTAAACAGAAAATTCTAAGATCTATAGCTACATGTTAATTTATTCTACATTTGCATAGAAATGATGATAGTTCATTAGTTTGATTCCAAAATATCAAATAAGCAATTGTTATTGATGAGGACAGCTTGGTACAGAGAGATGTGTATTGTTTTCAAAATTGTATGTCAATTGTTTTCAGTCTCATCCTTTATACAACCCAGAAATTGCCATACGATGGCACTATAAACAAAAAGTATTAGTATAGAATACTTACTATAATATAGCAAAGGATATTTCATATCTAATGGAGTATGATTCTTGATCCAAAATTCATTTTTGCTGTGTGTCAAATATCTAAAATAGAAAAACTATTTTCCTACTAGGAGAATGCATGAGCATTTAACTTTATCTGAGAATGTCTGCAAAACTCATTTATAAAAATGGCATTGGCATTTGTGTTCCATTTATGGGTCTCATTCAATGTTCCCTATGTTTCTGGGTATACTCACATATAGCTCTGACACTGTCAAATAGA
Source organism: Lepisosteus platostomus (assembly GCF_059453375.1). Classification (NCBI taxonomy): domain Eukaryota; kingdom Metazoa; phylum Chordata; class Actinopteri; order Semionotiformes; family Lepisosteidae; genus Lepisosteus; species Lepisosteus platostomus. The sequence goes on from NC_142628.1 coordinate 10,006,943, forward strand.
ATAATTTAGGGTTTCCAAGGAAGACATCCTGTTGTCTTCAAATGCTGACAAAACTACCAAGTGAAATCAAAACTCTTACAGCAGAAAGAAGTTGGAACTCTTACAATATCAGATCAGATGTTCATTTATGTTAACTGACCTTGGTGAAGAGTTAAAGAGATAACATACACATACTGTAAGTAACACAGTCTAAGATATGGGTCCAACAGTGTTACAGGCTTTATGTTTAATGACAATCCTTTTTCATTATGAGCCTGGGTTTTCTGGAAAAGTGATTGCTTGAAAACTTTCTATTGTGAATATCCATAAAAGTACACAGGAGAAATTCTGAGGCATGGATAAGCATATCCAACCAAATTCATACAGCATAAACATAAACATTTCCAGTGACCTTTACCAGCATCTAGATCTACCAGTTGCATCCTGAAGACCTTTTCTGTATGATATGTGCTAGTGAAAGAACAACAGCAAGGTTTTTGTCAGGCCTTCCAATCAAACTGCTAACATTTTCAAAATCAGCCAACAACACCCCCACCCAAAAGACCACCATAACAAGCAGCACATCCCATAGTGCCAGTGTTTGAGTTACATACATTCTTTGTTTCCTGGATATCAAATTCAACAACAACGTAAATACAAACCTAATCACTTGTTCTTTTGCCAATTTCTTTTAAAGTAAATTATTTTGATTAAACTTTTCAGTTACCTTCAGATTAAAGTCAGTTATTTATTTTCTTTAAATTTCAATGGCTGAACCAAAATGAAGAATATTATGCTGTCATACTTGCCCAAGTGTTCGACATTCTCCTACTGTACTTAGAAGATGTATACATCATGCCTTGCTGTTCTGCTCTTATATCCAATACGTAAACTCAGAGGGAATCTCTAACACATGTGAAATATCCAGAACAAATCCCGTGAGTGGCAGGTGATCAGATACTATGCAGTTCTAGTCCAAAAATCTTTTTCTTAAATATCTGTTTGGGCTTGCAATTCCCCTTCATTTTTCGAATATGTTAATTTTATTTTCTTAACATCATGTTAAGCAATAATGAACTTCTGGAGCTATCTGTTTACTTGAGTGGTACGATAACTGACCATGAATGAAATAATTCACAGCATTATGATTATAACACCTCTGGAAGGAAAGCCATGCAAATTGCAATTTCAAGGAGAGCACAAAAACAATTACAGATTTATTTCTACGCCATATTTTCTGTAAGAACAAAATCTTAAATGGCATAGTTATGATCTGCTGTGACCCAGATCACCTTACTGAACATAACTATTCGATTGTACTTGTGTACACGTCTTAACAAGCAGGTAACTCAGTACAGGAGTGTTTTACAACTTTGAAGGAAGCTGCCAAGTGGTGTATAAGTTCCTATGACATCCATTCCTCTTCCATGAAATGGTGAGGGTACTTTACCTTTCTATCTATTTTGTCTACCGGATGTGGAAGTTCTTGCTTTTTGAACGTAAAACTGACTTGGAAGGCTAAAAATATTCTGTTCTCAACTGAGGGATTGTACCAGTCTACAGAAACAATATGTACTATAAGCTGCTTCCTCTTTGTTTCTACCTCTTTTTGTTCAGCACCCTGCTTCTTTACACACACACACAAGCATGAGCTATCTAAAATTAACCTCATACCTACTATAAAGGTGCAGTATTCCTAATGACAGTGGGTACATGTTCAGAATATGATGCAGTTCTACAACAGCAACACTCAACTTAACCCAATTACTTTTATTCCCTTCATGTTTAAGCTCTTGAAATACTTTTTTAAAAGTTGTTTCTTTAATGTAACATCTATTTTAGGTTAGAATGAAACTAACCTAAAGTATATGAAGCAACTGTAAACTTCGGAATCACTGCAAAATATTGCAGAAACGATCACTTATTATTGGCAACAGTATTGTCAAATTCCTTTAAAACATTCAGGACCTGGCCTGTTGCTTATATAGTTCAAATAGGCATCTGTGTTAGCATACATAGGCTGCAAAGGAACAAGTAAAGGTTATTTCCGTGCTAAAAAGAGAAGAGAAGAAACACCATGTTTCTTTCATTGTGTTTCTTTTCTTCTCTTTTCACCATGGAATAAAACCTTACTTGTTCCTGTTGCTTATCTCACTCCTGTTATTGCATCTCTGCACTGGCTTCCAACTGAGTTTATAAATGACATTAAATATTTCCCTGCCTTTATATGTATGATGTATTGTTTAGTTACATGATCAGTCTGAATTATTTTTGGTCTCATATACAGTAGGTACCTTTTCTGTCCTGTGGTTCAGACTACAGAGTAAGGGGGAAATGGTCTCTATACTCCTAGACCACAGAACACATTTCTTTTTCAAAAATCAGAACATTTTGGACAAATTTAAAACTAGCCTCAAAACATTTTTAGTTTAATGATTTATGATTTTCCCTCAGGCATCTGTTGTTTCCTGTACTGACAACAGTTCTTTTTGAAGTTTAATGTGATAGCACTTTAGCAAATAGAGATTATTATAAGCAGGAAGATAAAGACCCCATCATTGATCACAGTAAAGAATGAATGCTTATGCAATCAGATGAACACTCTTTAAATCTTGAAAAGGAAGAGATGTGATAACACAAATACAACTAATATCCTGTTTGGTCAAAATGTTGACATAAAAACGGACGTAAGTCTTTTCACATTTAAATACGCCCACAGTGTGGAGCATTTTAATAAGGATTTGCTCTTCCTTTACTAATGGAAGTAATATGGAGTGACAAGACAAACTTTAAAAAGCATTGAGTGCAAACAATAGGTAAATAATGCAAAAAAAAAAAACCCTTACAATACATCCATTTTCTAACTGCTTTATCCAGAAGAGGGTCACGGGGGAGCCAGAGACTATCCCAGCAAGCAACAGACGCAAGACGAGATGGGACACCAGCCCACTGCTGAGCAAACACAGACAGACACATGCACACGCACTCACACCAGGGCCGATTAACAGTACCAGCACATCTCTGTACTGTGGGAGGAAACCAGAGCACATACAATACATACTCACGAAAAAAAAGTCATCGAGAAGGAAACATTCTAGGCCCCTTTCTAGCTATTTTTAGTTAATATGTAAGATTGTTTAGAAGTCATTCCACCTCAGAACAGACAAGCTATGACCTAATTGGGATACAGACTTCTGTGTTTCTGACATGTGACTGGGTTTCTGAAGCAGTTCATTAGTCACACATATACGCACATGCATGCACATCGCAAATTATAACAGGACCATCTATATGTACATATATAATCACTTGGCATCACCACAGCATAGCTATACAAATATTTCTGATTCTAACACCTATCTTTAAAGGTTTGATTAGGTGACACAGTACACCCACAAATAACATGCAGCTGTATGTTTAGTTCACACTGAAACACAACTGTAGAAACTCCTGCTATAAACAAGGCGACACCTCAGCTCTCAGGCCCAACAGAAGCCAAAGCTGTTTGCACTGGTACAGAGATCCAGAAAGACTCAACGTGTGGGGAAGATCCTGTGGGATTCTCTGCCACTCCCAGAAATGCTTGTGTGGGATTAAGAACACAGGATGTTGAGTGACAGCTCTTCCTGGTTATTCTTTTATCCCAGAGTTAGCTGTCTATCCACCTGGCTCAGGGAGATACTTGTTTTTTACATTAATGTACAAGCATTTATTTAGAAAACAAATATTTAGACTGAAAGTCACCTGGCATGTGAAGTCAGTTTGTCAAATGTGTAGGCTGACTTCCACACATTAGAGGACTTATGATGCCACTACTGAAGCAATGGAGATGAGTGAAGCCATTTAAGATTCTATTTCCCAGTCCTCTACTTTCAAATGAAGGTTCTGTGAGTTGAGCTTGAAAACGGAGATGACAGCATCCTCTCCTTGGACGTGTATACTGTGAACAACACTGCTGTCAACAAAAAGAGAGCAAAAACTCAGTAGTCCAAGCAGCACAGACATCAACACCCTTTTCTTTGTTTCCTGGGATGGCTGAAAAGGACAGCAATTCCTGAGGAATGCAAAGGGATTATGTTCTCAGATAAAAGATATAAGTCTGCAAACACCACCAGAAGCAGCATTAGAAGGACCCTATACCAGCTGTCTGCTGCTGCAGCTGACTGTGGATGGCCTTGCGCTAAATGCCCATGTGAACAACTCCAGGAAGCTGGGAACTGCTCACGCAAATACAACCAAGTTTATTCAATGACAACCTACCTGCATCATGCTAAATACATATTGTATCACAGCAATGAACATTTTGTACTTTATTTCATGTACATACTGACCTGAGTGGCCTATGATGAAAGACCTTATGTGAATACAACATTGTTACATATATTAGGCTGTAGAGTAGTTTTACCTTAAGCACCTTGTATTTCTCTTGTCAGGTCTCAGAAACTAAGCATGGGTGGACCTGATCAGTACTGGGATGAGAGTTTCTGCTGGATGTGGAGTTGGTAGGCTAGATGACATCACTTTCCTCTGGATCAGAATACCCAAATGTACTGGAGGAGGGAGTTCCCACTACTTTTTCAGTGACAATCTCATGGCACTGTCCGTGAAAGTAGGGGTGATCAAGGTGACCTACTTGCATTTCTCCCTTAATCCAGTTTAAGTATTTTCTCACTTCACCACCTTATCTGCTGTGTAGTGGGGTTGTCAGCACATAATGATTTATGTGGTTAAGCCTGAGGTGGCTGAAATATAGGAAACACTTTGTTTCACAAATGCAAAGCACTGTACAAATAAAAGCAAGTGACTTGGATTTAACTGTGCCTTACGATATTTTCCTCTGCTTTTACAACTAAATTACAAAAAAGATTTATTCAGGATGAAACAGAAGAGACTCTTAATAATGATCTGGAATCCACATATTTTCTGTATCAATTTGAGGATAATAAAATGCACATAAGTGAAAAATTACTCTCTGGATTAGGAAAACAAGAACATACTTGACGGGAAAACATTCACCTGACAGATCAGAGGAGCTCATCCAGCCACTGCTTGAAAGAAGACCTGGGGACATCGGCTTCAATAACACGATGGGGTCTCTCTTGAGCCCCACAACTCTTTGTGTGAAGAAGTGCCACTCATTCCTAGTCCTAAACGTACTTTCTCCCAATTTTCATTAGTCTTTTCTGATTTGTGGAATATATTCATGAGCAAATTCATGATATTCAGCATTTATACAAAATTTCAGATTAATAAACCATACATACAATAGCAACACTCCCCAAAAATACTTGACAGGAAAAACTATAACTTGTGTCTTCCAGCTCTGTAGCAACTGTATACGGTCTCACACTGTGGCTACAATCAACTAGTCACAACACACCCTCTGGGGAGAAATGAAAACCAGCAGACACTTAGATCAATCAACATTTTTGTAAATATAGCACATATTCATAGACTATAAACAAAGACAAGAGAAAAAGCATTGTAGAAATGCGGTCAGTTTACACAAATTAATTTAATTTAGCAAAACAATTAATTTAGTAATAAAAATTTATTGACTATGTATAGCATTATTTCAAAATACTCTGTTGATTATTTCAGTTTTGCTTTCTAATTAGTATCAATGTATACAATTAAGACCTGAGCTAAAAAGAAAGCTTTCACCTGAAAAGTAAAAAAATAAATACATTCCAACCAAAGAAAGACTTTATTTTAGTCAACGATATGAGCTTACTGAAATTGTAGCTTTGGAAATATACATAATAACATTGTTGTTATACAGTATCTGTGTATCTGCATAAAAGTCCAAAAGACCAGACAGATTTTTTATGCAACACTGCTGCCTTTGATGTTAACAAGTGGTGACTGTGTTCACACTTACAACAAAAAACTAAATTCTCAAAATGAAACCAGGAAAAAAAAAATTAATGCAAAAACGGTTGAGGATTTAAAAATATGTTTAAAGATTTCAAAATCAAATTTCTTCTACTGCAGTCAATTACCACAAGGTAGGGAGGAATCCTGATTTCAGACAGCAGAGTGCAGAAATTTTGTTATGGGTGTTATGTATAGCAGCAAGACAATAAATTGCTTCATAAGGCTTGCTGTTGAGGACTGCTGGTTCATGCACCTTGGTTAATTGTCAATTTGAAAAATGTACATTTGGAGTCCAAACAAAATGCAATCCCATTTTAAGAGGCATCATAGCACGGACCCAGCAGATCCCCAAGCATTAAGTACACTTAATAAACTGTAAAGCAGCAAGATTAATCAACACAGTAATTAATGGATTAAGTTTTCATATATTTAAGTGCAGTGATAAAACGTAACTTTTTTTCAGGTTTCTGTTGCACTATAATTTTAGATTTACTAATATTTAGTATGGTGGACTGAATTATTTTTATTAATTTTGTTCAAGACAAGGTGATAATCTATCTTTGCTTAGGAAGGGACCGTAGAATTGATGACTAGATTGGTGACCACTCTGTTAGCCTATTTCAAAATCAATAACAGGTATGCCAGCAGTATACTAAAGCTCATGAACAATAATGGCAGTCCAGTTATATTTATATTAAAATGGTTCTAAGTTTTTAAATTCTGTAATGCACTGATCATTTGGCTTGCATGTTCTGTACATGCAGGCAGGGTGTGGTGCAGCAGTGACTCAAACTAGTTCTTGGAAGACAGCATTCATATTTCATTGTCCATCACAAACCAAATGATCCTGACATCTGTGATTGACAGGCATTCCATCTGTCAGATGACCCTTAGCCACTGTAATAATTTCATATCAAAATGTAAGCTGTGGAGGAACGTGTCATTGAGATAAAATGCTTCACCCTACCACAGGAAACCAAGAGGGAGTAATTAAGTGACATGTGACAACCTGACCTCGTGTGTTCACCAGTTTAAAAATGAGCAACATTTTGTTCCACAAAAAGTTGGGAGAGAAAATAAAACACAACAAAGATCTTTCTTTTTAATGACACATTCGAAGAAAAGAGAAAGGCTTTCAAAATAGTTGGAGTGAGTTAATTATGAACCTGTTTTTTATTCAGAAAAACAGTGTTATGCTCCATAGCATTACGCATGCTGTATCTTCATTTCTGACTAAACCTTTGCTATTATATAAAACAAAGACTCCATAGTCATATCAGTTTACTTAGCATTGTTCTTTTGGTGCTTGTCAATAGCTGTTAAAGCTGAATGACAACAGACTTATATTCAATAAGCCTCAGCATTTGCATTGTACCAAGAACAACTAAAAAACCGCCTACATTTTTACAGATGAAGGCAATATGCTCATTTCTAGAAATACCAGAGGTTTTTGGAAAATAATCAAGTAATTTATGTTTAAATGCACATTAATGTTTAAATAATGAAAGTTTATGGAGCTGAATTCAATCACATATATTGGTAGCTGGAAATAATATACTGGTGTACACCCACAATACTTTCAGAGAAATAAGCAGAGCTAACATGTTTTGGAACAAATGCAGTACCTTTACCTATGGTATCATGCTGAAAAGTGCAAAGGTGAATTGCAGGTCAGGCTACAGAAAGGTGGCTGAACACAAGGCACATTTAATAAGGTAGCAATGCTCACTCAGCCTTAAGTGTTCATTTTGCTGCAGGGAGCATACCTTTACTGGCTTTTTATTGATAGAGACCCAATACCACCTACCATTTAATCTTTAGTTTTATCGTCAAGACTCTGTTTGGATTCTGCAAAAAAAAAAAAGTCTCTTAAATTATAAGCTTTTTTCTTAACTTTTATTCAGAAATACATTTTACAGCAAATATTAACACAATACATCTTATTTCACATGAGTGTCATGTAAGATTACAGTGACAAACCTATTATAAGGCACAACAGCAAAATTCTATTCAATGTAATTTGCAGGTGAAATGACACTGGTTGCTTTGAAATGTTCTTAAAAATATCATAAGTACTGATGTAGTACTGTGCATCAACCATGTGTCATGAAATCCCGATGACATCATTTACAGGTACAATCTGTTTTCATCAGAAAAACACTTCCCTTTGAACTGCAAACAAAACACATCTCCAGACTGGAGTGCAGGGATAAACAAGAAACCATACACCATTTTGCTGCTGTCTGTAGCAAGCCAGTCTTGTAGCATCACAATTAATGCCTTTTAATGTAAAATATCAAGAAAACTATCATGGCACTAAACTGCAGAATTCACATGCTTGTCTCTGGAACACCAAAGGTTCCCAATGGTATTTACCTTGTGGTTTGCAACACGAAAAATATGTATTTTTACCAGATGGAAGAGAATACATTCTTAATATTTTCAGGAGTATACATTCTTAAAATTTCCCCTAAATTCTGGAATTTAGGAAAAAATACTGAAAGAATAGGTCAGGATTAATTGGCAATACAACATCCAGCCATAATTAGAATGTCATGTAAATGGCAAGTGAAAGGGTTAAATAAAAACCACTAGAAGTCCAGGTGCTTCTTGCCTGTGGCTGTAGTGCCACATCCCAGTCTCAGCAGTTTGGCCGATTCTGCCAGATCCTGTTTGCTCAAACGGCTCACTGTGTCTGACAAGTCTGGAGGCAAGTGCAGTCTCTGTACAGACGGAGAATTTTAAGAGAAACAGAAGCGAGGGAGCAGTGGAGAATTAGAGAGAGAGGGAGGGAAGGAGAGATGGAGAAGAAGAGACAGAGAAACAAATTGTCACAATTTTTGCTTTAAAGAAGTACTTAAATATGACAGGATACAATTATACGCCGTACAGTTCTCTGCAGCAGATGTGTTCTAGATCTCAGTAATTCTAGTCTGTTCATTTTAATAAACTATATGCGTGAGTTGGTTTTGTGGAGTTTGCTACGTAAATAAAAGATGCCAAATGACAAACTGCTGCTAAATTCGTACTGCAGCTGTGTCCAAGAAACTCAGAAAATGAGAATAATTTAAAATGCAAATTTCAGACCTTAGGTTTGTTTTTTATTGTAATTGCTATCACGTAAAGATCTAACTATTATGAGACCAATCTTTTTCAAATAAATATAACTGAAACCACCTCTTGCAGGTTAGTTATTCTTTCAGATTCTTACTTAATGCTAAGAGGATTATGTGGGTTATACTGCATGTCCAAATCATCAAATTAGACATTAGCAAAACATAAAACATTGAAACCAACACTAACAATGAATGTGCTAGCAATTTTAACTAGAATGGTTTCTTAAAATATTTGAAGAAAAACATTTCAAAATTAATGTTCAAGCCGCTTGTTGTCTACTTGGAGAAGGTCTCAAAATGAGAATGACAACATAAAACCTACACCTATTAACCTTTAAATTATTGAAACATACTGCCATTTTAAAATAACTGACATTAACCAAAATAAAGCATTAAAAAAACATGCACGATCTCTCCAGTGCACATGGGACCAAAGCAAGATTCATTAACTTGGAATGTTTCAGTGAAATATTTTGGAAATTCTAATCTATGGGTCGGGCTCGCATACAACATGAAAAGTGGATAAAAGAATGATGTTTTAACTATTTATTACCATGTACTCTTAGTGTCAGCAATACACTGGTGACACACCAAAGTCATTAAATTCAATGGTTTACCACGACAACTTGCTCCACATGAACACTAATCTTTCTTAGTCAGCTTGTGCCAACATTTTCAACAAAAGAACATTTAATAAGTGCCCTTCAAATAAATCCAAAGAAGGTAAAGTAGAAAGTGTTAAAGGGGGTTAAGAGGGTTTCTTTATTAACTGGATCAGGTTTGGGGCCCTTGGCACTTGAGAAATAATACCATCAGGGTTCTCCATCCTAAGGTTTAAACAGGCCTGTAATTTGCTTCAAGAGCCTCTGAATACACTTGATTCTGCACAGCTTCCCTTAAGCTATAAATAAAGGAATGCTCCTGTCCACACATAGATACTTATCTCATTCTTAATAAAGGTGCTTGTACTCTTTGTCTGAGTTCCAAGTGTTGCTGTTTACAAGAAAACAAATGAACAGCGCTCCTACAAGTGGAGAGCTTGAAGATCACTTGAGTTTGCTCTTCCCCAGGGCGGAGAAATTGCTCCCAGTAGCCCAAACAAGCTTATCTGCAGGATGTATATGTGTATATGAGTTCATGCACAATTTAACTTCATTGTTTGCACAATACTTTTCAATAGCTTGTCAAAGCTGATAACTGCTCTGGGCTGTTGATAAAGAAAAAAAAATTCTGAAGAATGTGTTAGGGGGGGAAAAAAAGAAAACAAACAAAATCAGCACAATTTATGAAGTAATTATTAGTTTTCAAATGACCCTGTCTTGAACAGGAAAGCTATCATTCGCATTTGTGTCTATGCTGATTGATACTTATGCATTACAATTAAATGTATTCACAGCAATGTATGCAAATTTGGCAAAACATGACCATTAAAATGATAGAGTGCAAAACTGCAGTAGGACTTGAAAAATTGGGTCTCCTAATATGAGAGACTGTATGTGAAATAGCGGTAACACAGGCATCAATAATAATAATGATAATAAAAATAATAATCAGAAGAAACTTTACTGTATTTACATAGCACTTTTCAGGTATTTACTTAAATATTGTCTTGTGTAACTATCATACCTTCTTTAAATTTTCCTTTCAGCTGTATCTAGAAGTTTTTTTAAATAAATTCAGTAGCAGCACCATCTATATTTAAGCACCTCAGCCTCACAACAGGAATCATTATGTACACATGGTTAGCAGGCTGATTCTGCTGTAAAGAAAGCTACTATAAGGTTGTTTCCTTGTTAATGCTCCTCAGAAACATTTGATGTTTTAAAATCACTGAAGTGTAATTAAAAAAAACAATGCATTGATCAAGCCTCAGCTTGGCTCTGAAAGCGTACTGGAGCGTGAATTTTGTTTAAAAAATCAATATCATATAAGTAATCCTCAGTGAAAATCACACTGGTATCTAGAAGTCACACACCCTCAGTTTGGCAGGAGGCTAAGTCAATGAACTGAGCATGTGCAACACTGAGGGAAAAGGTCACCAAGATTTAAAGATGCAGTACTACCATTCCACCTGAGCTTTTCTCTTAAGAACAGGGTAATAAAATGTGCGATCAAAAACACACTGTGGGTACAGGAGATTAAACAGCTCCCTACAGAAGGCCGGTTTATTCACATAATAGAACAGAACAATTTGTTGTCAGTATATTCATCTCTTCTGAGCCATCTCAGGTTCAGACTTTTTTTATTTAGTGCTGCTCTAACAGACATTTCAACAATTTTAAAACAATTAGATAATATCACATGCCAGAAAAATATATATTTTCGGTTGGAATGGGAAAAACATCACTGGGGTTCAATACATATTGGCTTTGACTGCTGAATCTTGAATATACAGTATAGACTAGCTGTTTGATTATAACGGTTTTGTATAGGTAAAACAAGGTCATCTGCTAACCTCAAGAAGATTTGCTGTATTATTCTCAAATTCAAATGTCTCAACATTACTGGGACACTGCAAAGGATAAAGCAGTTGGATACAAAACAGAATGAGGACATGAATATGGCAACCATGCAAGAGGAAGTATTGTCTGTCTGTCAATAGAAGTTCAATAATTATATTTCAAATAGCACAATTTCCACTGGAGTGTGCGAGAACATTAAAATACAACAAAAATACATTTTGCAAAGAGCAAACATTACGTAAGTTTCAGAGGCAGATCTGGTAAGATTTTGACATTTGTTAAGCTGGGATGAAAAATATATATGTGCCTTGACTGCAGCAAAACAGAAAAAGTCCATCTCAAGAAAGGTTTCTCTGCAGCAGTTATCTCAGTGTCAAAAGGGGACAAATCCACACAGGCAATGATCTAAGCTTTAAAGAAGTCTCTGGTTTTATGCCCAAATTCTGAATGGGAATGGAGAGAAGAACCAGTCAATGCACTTCCAGAAGATGGGAGCCGATGAGTCCGGCAGCACCCCAATCACCTCTACCATAATGGTGCCCAGTCGGACAGAGGGCCTCATTCAGGGTGTTGAAGCTGAAGCAGCTCACCTGAGCATGGAGACCAGGGAGCTGGGGAACACCATGAGCTCAGAACAGAGTCACTGATCGGAGTTTTACACCGAAACTAAGAGAAAGGACGTCCACAAAAGTAGAGGGAACATTCAGGGAAAAAAAATAACATTCAAGGATCTGGAGCAGCAAGTAGAAAATCCTAGGAACTTCAATTCCTGGATTATTTAAAACATTATTATATAGACAGGGTTCCTTCAAAACTGGACGGGATCATTACATGAGGTAACTACGACTTGCCTGCTTGGCTGCTCTTGGGTTCCACATGCACGTTTGCTGCTTTGGTGACTTCTTTCACAAGTCTAGGCCAGCAGACCTATCATGTGATTTGAAAATCCCATGCAGATACGTGTACAGTATGTACAAGTGATACAAACAGAAATTCGATTTTCACAAAAAGAAAGAGAGACCTTTATAAAACGACTTCTAAAAGACTTTATTCAGTTAAGTTGTGCACGTATCACTTATTTTAGACCTAAATACCACAATTTCACACAACAGAGATTAAGGAAATAACCTCACTTTAAGTACAGCATCAAAGGAATTCCACAGCCCACAACATGTTCCCTTATAACTTTAGCACTGGGTATTAATTTATTAAGAGACCTTTTTCCAGTTTGCAGATGTAGAGTAAGGTATGGCTGTAACATTTTCAATACATGCACTTCTAAACTATTAAGAATATTAAATAAAATATTTAAACTGGGTAACAATTATTAAAACATTAGATCCAATAAAAAATTACATTTCTTTTTTTATAATTGCAATCATGTTTGATTTACTGATGCAGTCACAGCTGTCCTAGCAAAGCTTTTCGTTACAAAAGGAAAGTAAAAAATGTGGATCTAGGAGGAACCAACATAGAGACAATTACTGCAAAACTGTTTAGCTGTCAGACACTCTTGCATGTCTTGACCTCGTTTCTGGTCAATATAGGATGCGGTTCTTGTTGGGAGACAAAAGTGGTTATTGATTAGAAAAGAGGGATAAATTTAAGCCAGCTCACCTAGTCCCTTTCTGCTTTAAGGAAAATGAAGAAGAAAATCTTACAGAATATTAAATATTATAAATATTACAGAATCGTTTCAACGGTTTAACACTTCTCTTCTCTTCACTCTCACCCCTTCTATTTGATTGCCTTTTAAGGTGTTTACTGTGTAAACACAATGCCTGTTCGCTTTAGACTTCGAGCCACTGTCAGTTTGCAGTACTGTATCTTTGTTGCACCATTAATCCTAAGTGCTCTTGGCTCCTGCAGTAATAGTAGCGAGGGCATGCACCTTTCCTTTTCCCTCTTACTTATCTTGTCTTCTACCTCCTGTAAAAGCTCTTGATACCCGGAAGGCACACACACACACTGTGCCCCGCAAAGCTTGAAATGCCCCCTGCTGGGCGGGTCTGGGACAGCGATGGCTTGCAGCTTCCTGGCAGTCAGGAGCTGTCACCGAGTGCGCCCAGGGCTGGGTCAGCAGCCAGGGTCGACGAGGCCTGCTTTCTCTCCTCATCATCACAAAGGAACGAGTGATTCCTGCTGTGCGCAAAGCCCAGCCACCCTCACCTTCACTGAGCTCTGCACACTCGTGCAGGACATTTCCGCTCATGAACGTGCCTGTGTTTGTGTTTTTCAAATAAGCTCCTTGGAAATCAGCCGCTATCACCTCATGTTCCCATACAGATCCTTTTGTTTTTGGTTTTTTATGGGGGGGGGGGACAGGTTTTTGTTACCAATATACAATAACACAAAAGCATAAAAAAGAAACAGAAGAGCAATTAGAAAAAAGTAAAAATGAAACAGACACAACAAGCCATAGATACATAAAAAAGGTGAAATGCAAAGAATACAAATGCAAAGAAACATTGTACAACAATTCCTGAAACATTATTCTGCATGATGCTTTGAAAAAAGTAGATCCCGTCAAAATTATGTTTTGTTAATGGTTATGTACCTAATGTCTAACAAGGAATATACCCTAGCTAAGACATCTCAAAATTTGTGAATGGTATTGAACAATATGAAGTTTAACTTTTTAGGAACTTAAACCAATTTAATTTGAATGCACAGTGGATGCACTAATTCTATTAAACGGCTTCAGGAAGTCCTTACTGAATAAGCCAGCCAGGATTTAACAACCTCTTCCATAAATACAAAATGTACTTTTTCACCTCTCTTACACTTGTTGTGTAAAATCACAGATTTGTTTATGAATGGTAATATGAGCACAGTATGTCTAGAAGATATGGTGAATAAAAGAATATCAGATGTAATCTAGTCGAATATAATAATTTTACTGTGCAATGTCAAGCCAATAGCAAAGATTTTCGCTCCATACAGCATATTTAACTCAGCATATTAAGCAAGTATTTACATAAGTTATCATTTTGTTACAGTGACTACCAACCAGGAAAAATAAAGAAAATTTGTATCTGAACTTGTATATAATCAGAGATTATATTCAACTGATCTTAAACTTCACTCAAACATTTCAGAAAACGAAAAGATAAACTTTAGGTCTAATTTCAGGTTGTCTCAGTAACAAGGAATTTCATCCTATTGCCTTTTTATTCGAAAAGGTCACTTGCAATCTATGTCACCTGCTCGCCTGCACTGAACTAAAATAACCTTTGAAATATGCAAAAGGCAGAGATTCTATCTGTTATGCACTGTGGGTAATGTAACTGACAGACTGCGCAGAAAAAAGGCGATAAAGGATTCGCTAAATATTTATTTTGCTTGACTTGTAACTATATACTTTTAAAATATGTCAATTTTCTGGCACACAATACCAGTTCATACAAGATACAAAATGTAATTTAAAATGTTGCTTTGCATCAAATATCTAATAAATATCTATTACAAATAATGAAGCTTTGTGTAATGAGGTATATTTTTCTCCTTCAGCCTATCAGAGAATGCACAGGTCAAGGATTTTAGGTAAAAGGTCATTACTAAGTGTCACCTTTTGTTTTTTTCTTTTTGAAAACTGGAAAATAAGATACTCCAGGAAAATCATTGTTTAATACACAACTTAATATTTAATGTTGTAAGATTTGGGATATTGTTCTACTTATCACTACCATGTAAGCATGACTTTACAAATATAAAAAAACATATCTCACAATCCTCGAGTTCTTTTCTTCAGTGTGAAGAGGTTGAACTGTGAAAAGGTTAACTCCCCATGATGTTTTAAAGATAGGATTGTCGCATATTTGAGACTCTGTATGCAGGGAGTTAATGCAGCACTGGTGGTGTTCAGAAGACAGCTCGCTTTAAATATTTGAACACAGCGAGCTTTCGCCCAAGGCTTAAGGGAGGCCTGTAGACAGCATGAGGGGAGAAGAAAAATACGTGTAAGTGGTTCTTTCAGTTTGAATATGCTGGACTGGAAAGCTACAGCCCATATTTTTTGACAACATATTTGGAGTTTTACTTAATACACTCTCATATCTTTTAATCTTATTTTCTTCACTGATAGCCAAAATTACAAACACAGATTCTTCAACATGCATGTTTGCGATTTCGAAAGCATGTTTTAGACCAGACTGGCATTTAACTCGCCTGCTCTGTTAAAGGGAAAAAGAGGAAAGCAAGGATCCTGAGAAACAACTCTAAGCAAATCTCATCTCTTACCGCCTTTAACTTTACACCATTCTAAAAAGACCAGAATCATTTCTATTTAGAGAATTTTTTAGGAATTCTTTAAGAATTCTCAGCATTTCCTCCTAGAAATATTGCTCATAACAACTGTAAAATAACACCACTTAAAACATGACAGTTTTAAAGTAATTAAGGAATGGCCTGATATGTTCAGATGTACTCCATTTTCCTATTACAGTTTATTCATCTGAATTAGAGAAGTGCTTTCCTGACAGAGAGAAGTGTAAATTAACATGGATATTTTAAAAACTTTTTTGAAAAATCCAGCTTTCTAATTGTGGGAGCTGCTGCATGTACCTCAGAGAAACTAGGGAGCTGAAAACATGATGTGTCCTAAGATTGACTGCAGTGTATGTAGCCTGGAGAAACTGGCTGAAACTTAATTAGGCGTAAAATGAGCAGAAGCAAAGATTTACCAGACTTTGGATAAGGGTGTGAAGCTACCAAAGACAATGGTGATCGGGGCTTACAGGAGGTCACAAAGAACTCATGACTAGTAAAAGATGAGAACAGATTTGCGCTGTCACAAAGGTGCAAGAGAATGACAGTCTTAGAAATGTGTTTGTCCATTGAAACACCTATGTCCAAATGGTCTGTACCTTCCATTTCATACTGTGTGCTAGGATCAGCTTATTTCTTTAATACTAGGACTAGCATACCTGTTGAATATGTCCCTGGTTCACTGTAAATGACAGTTTCTGCTGGTTCATGGATAATTAGTATGCTTCATTTGCCTCAATTTCCACCCAAGCTGTGGGGCAGAGTGCAAACTACCAGCCCCAGCAACAGAAAACACTTTGTAATTTAGGTAAAAGAACCAGGTGGGGGCAATTTGCCCTTTATTTTCCAGGTTTCAGAAAAAAGGAGTAACAAATGCTGAGGTAGTGTGATGTACTGCTCATTTCACAGTCATCAAATCATCAGGTTACATCACCACCACATTCCATTTAATAGCGTTGTCTACAGTGCACAGGATGTGCATCTGTAGTTCTGCAGCCTTGTCATTTAAGTAAACATAATGCAAATAAATTAAACTATTTTGAAACTGTTTTTTTTATTTTCATCTTTTCACATTCCATTCTCACTATTAATCTACACTAAAGTATAACAGCCAATTTCAAACTATGTTAACTGTGGATCACTTCATTGCAGTATTGATGGTGTGTTCAGATGGCAGAACATCATGCCAAGGGGAGAAAGGGACATTTGAGGTGACCGGCACTTATGTCTATGAACAGACATCCTCAGATATATACAAGAGACTGCGTTTTACCACAAAGTTTTGCAACTTAAAGGTCAACTGTGGGTTACCATGTCAGCTCTTGTAACAGTCTTACTCATCAAGGTGTTTTTTTTTCTCTCAAGTTAAATGCAGATGACTTAAGGCTTAGAACAATGGCCTCAGTTTAATGAATGGTAATGTTACATTAAAATTCCACAAATCCTTGTGCTTGTTTTGTGTATATGAACAGCTTGGACTTTTACTATCAGTATACTTGGCCTTTAACTTAGTGCAATGCTGTAAGCAACAGACTAATGAAGCAGCAGGTATTTCTAGCTGTCTAGACAAATGGGAATGAAAAAAACAGCTCTGTCCCTTTTCTGATATTCAAGAAAAACAGGGTGGCTATAAAGCCAACATGCCATTTTGTGTTACTGATGTGGAAAAGCCATGCATCAGCCCAGCTGAAGGAAGCAATCCATCACAAGATAACTTACTTCTCCAAAGAAATCCGGCATTCAAAATGTTTTGCCAAGAAGACAGCACTCCCGAAGACAATGACAACCATACTGAGAAGTTAATGCAATTCCACTGAAAGGTGTTGCCTATAGTAACCCTATCACCCATAGGGCTATTCATAGAACCTTGATATCTGTTGTCCAGAACTTTAACCAACAAGGCCTAGCAATAGTGTTGGGAGCTCTGAACTCATGTATTCTGCTGTTCTTTAAAAAAAAGCAGCTAACCAGAGTTCTTCATATTTTCTCCTTGAAAGAGCACTGCAACCACCAGTTTACACTTATCTCCTCTTACCTAGGAGGCCTAGCATCATGGTTTTCAATACAAAGTGAACACACTTCTGTTGGATGCCTTCATAAGCACTGGAAAAAGAATTAGTCTTAGTGAATTGTACAATGGACTGAAATCATGTAGTACACCAAATTCCTTCCAAAAAAAGTTTGCTGGACTGCAAAGAAAACAACATATGATAAAGGAATTGGGATTGATTAAATATCAATAAAGTAGGACACAAATCTCTTTCCAAGATTTAACACAACAGATTTATTTGAAGGCATACAGCAGCACTCTCATATTTACCTTGTACACAATGCCGAGTCTTTAATCAATTCCAACATGGAAAAAGAATTGTCAAAACAGGCAAATTAATTAACACTCTGAATATGCACTCGGAACTCATTCTTTAAATCTTATTTTCTTAATTTTTGCCTGTATAAACAAGGCGATTTTGATTTTGAAATATGTTTAAACACGCTTCGTTGGATAATCCTAGTCCACAATGATATAGCTATGCTTCTGACTTCGAGAACTTGTGAAAGAGAAGTACATTACAGTGCTCAGATAATTATTACATTTTACATTAGACACAGTGGTTTACAGAGACTGGGTAAAGCACCATGAAGAGGTAAAGCTCTTCACAGAAGCATTCAAACATAATAACGAGATATTTTGGCAGATATTATCTGCACCTTCATATATTAATGGCTCCAAATATCCTAATGCTGTCTTTCAATGGCATATCTTGATTTCCACATGCCTTTTTGTTAATTTACATGTCACAATAATTTCATGCTGTTGATAACATTAAGTATATAGATAAGAAAATCACTGAACAGCAAAGAGATCTTCAACAATCCTGCACTGTTGTTCAACCTCACTGAGTGACTAACAATCACCTTCAGCAAATCTCTGCAATTCTGTGGCCCATTAAAAATTCACACACATCTTTGTGTTTACTAACAACAAGAACAAGTATGCAAATTAAACAGTGCACAAATGTTTTGACCACATAAAAATGCTACAGTGATGCTGCTAAATCAAATTCGGTACACAGACTTTCCCACTGGCAGCTGACTTGGAAAGCCGGAAAAATAAAGCCACATTTTTCGCTGGAACAGGCTACCGACAACATTGATGTGAAAGATGATTCTTTTATAAAGATACTGTACTGATACTGTAAGGAGCCCACCTAAAAATAATTTCTGAATCATAAAAATTACAAGATACTGCTACTATAACCACTTCAAGATGATAACATTACAAGAATCCAATTATCACTTCTGTATCACATATTGTTAATGTGTTGTTTTCTTTAACTCCGGCTGACTGTTGATCAGATTATTGAAAACTCTGTTGCAGCTCTTAAAATCCCCTTAAAACCTGACAGTTGCAAGTGAGTGCTAGTTATCCAAAGCATGTCTTAATTGGCTTTGTTTTTCTCTGTGAGGGTTATCAAATTGAAGTGTACATGAATACCACTTGATTTAATAAAGTTTATTAGATGAATGTGCTTACATCACATGCATCATAAATTAAATTAAATGTGACCTGGATTACTAATGTTCTTTTGAGAATTTTGCGGACATGATAGAGGTAAAAACACCAGGTATATCTAGTGTGGTGGAGTACAATCGGGATTTCTAAGATTAAATATTCCAACTTTACACCTGGAATTGTTAATGACATACTCTTTTGGCATTGACTTGAAAGATGGGTAAGAAGGACAAAAGGTCTTTGCCTTGGTAGAGTGTCTTCTCCATACTGCAACTCATGACTTTAGATTTTGGACAGAATATAGTTGCAATTAGACACTGAAAAAGACATTGCAACCTTGTTTTAGTGTGTGGTATTATTAAGATTACATCAGAGGGTCTTTAAAAGCTATATCGTATATTTCAAAGAACAGACCAAGAGAAATATTTCAGCTTAAAAAAACATTCAGGTAGAGTTCTGTGTTTTACATTTTTCTAAAGGCAATAGCATGCAATTTTAGGACTTACCATAGAATCAAACTGTGCAGGTGTACATCTTCAAAATACTCCTCATGGGGGAAAATAATGTAGAACCTCAGAAAGTCTAATTAATTGTCTGGTTTGAGGACTAGGGCATTCCTTTTAGTCTTACACTTAGGGAACCTTACACTTCTACATTGTTTTTCAGATGACTCATCACTCAGGACACAAACATTTTTTTTCATGAGCTTCCAGTTGTGTTTTGCCTCTGCACTGCTGTCCCTATAGGCAATGCCATATATTTAGTCACTGCTAGGTAAGTCCTGGGTGTATAAAGCCACCTTTAGGGTTTTTCTGGGTGTCAAAGTAAATGAACAATCACCTTGGCCACCTTGTCAAAACTTCACGGTCTTTGTTTGCAAATCCCCAAGGTCCTATGAAAGTCTCATATGAGTTTGGCATTGTTTCTGTCAGGAGACTTCTCTCTTAAAACACTCCAAAGGTTGTTACTTGCCAAAAGACCCTTGACTAATGATTCTACCTGTAAATGCTAACACACGTGGTGATCTGTGTCTTTTCGGAAACAAAGGAAGGTCTGTGAAACAACTATTTTTAAATGAATCAAACTATCAGATTCAACAGATATATTTATCAGCCTCTTTATGTTTAAGATTTTGTATTCAATTTAAAATGGTGCAGAATCAGTACAACAACCTTGGATCAAAGTAAGCATACAAAAATAATTAGGAAGAATCTGACTTGTCACAATCAAAGACATATTTGCACTTAAATTGAACTGTTTTGCTTTTAATGTCAAGCAGGAGTATTTTTGTTTAATACATTTTGAGTCATGTGTCCTTAAAACTGGTATTCTTAAGTGTAGACT
>NC_142628.1:10032500-10162500 GCF_059453375.1 Lepisosteus platostomus
TGAAAGCAAAAGAGAATTTCAGGTTTGACTTCTTCTGAAAGTTGAAAAGTAAAATGAATATGACTAGAGCACCGTGGCTCCTCGTACAAACTGGTGGGTTTTGCAAATTTTTGTCCATCAATGATGATGAGCTCTGTCCTTTATCCCTCATGAGGATCCAGCAACTCCTTCTTCTCCATTGCTAGACAGCAAGCGGAGCTGCACCATGCCCTGCCAGTTCCCACCCCCATTAAGCTGAATAGCGCCAAAATTAACCCTAAAATGGCCCTTCCCTGAGGCCGGGCTGCTCACACTAAAGTTAAACCAAGCCCCCTCACCATGCTCTAAACATTACATAGAGGAATGTTCTCCAACACACATGATAATTCCACTGGAAACAACAACTGGCCTTCATATATTACACCATCGCTTGTTTCCATTTAATTATCAGTATTCTATTCAATCGCCACGAAATTGCCTTTAACAAACTGTTTTGGTTTCAGAGCTCTTTATCTCAGTCCTTGCTCCTTAAAATGTATCTGGGAGACTTGTTAACATAATTCCCAGGTCACTCTTTTGGAAAGATGATGTATTTCTTATAAAACAAAATACACCGCAGAAAAGAAAAAGAAAATAGAGGCAATTATTCAATTATTATCTACTTCCAATTTATTTAGGGCGTAAATCTTTTCACTCAATTTAACTTTACAACAGGGCTGGTTTCTGAGTCTGAATAGCATTTTTCAGACAATAACTAATGGTCTGATTTTAATAAGCCTCACAGGCTAGAAGTAAGCAGACCAAATACAGTCCACATGAAGGGAGAAGTCAGTACATTCTGTGGTAAATGTTGGAGCCATGCTAAATTAATTGCCTGCCCAATAAGTTCCATTATTTTTAAACTTGAGAAGAAAACTTCTTCCCAGAACTTACCATACAGACATGTTAAAACTATTAATATTTACACGGTGACTTGATTAATGCATTTTTCCTCCTTGCCTATTTTTTAAAGACACGAAATGAGTGTTGACTGGTCGTCCACTGGCTTTTAAAGGAAAATTAATTATTTCAAATACATGCACTGCTTTTATGAGACCAGACTTATTTGCATTGAGGAAAATTCAGCAGAAGTAATTGATGCACACGCAAATACTGGCACCGAATGAACTCAATTTTCATTCCAAATTTACCCAAAATCCCCAGGCACAACAATATCAGATGCAAGCGAAAAAACAAACAAAAGTAATGTGAAAAGGGAACATGAAGGGAGAATATTACAAGAATCAGAGAACAAAAGGACTGCAAAACTGTTTGAACGCTGCAAATGAACGATGAAGGCTTCATTCAGGCAGGGTATGAAAAAAAAGAAAAAGATATCATATGGCAACCTGACAGTTGATGTCTTCATATAAATGTAAGAATTTACATTCTAATTAGAAAGAATTTACATCTTAATCACCATGGTCTGTATTGTCCCGTTAGCATTTTCCAACAGTAATGAACTAAAGTACTGCTGTGCTTTTTCAACCAGAAATTGAACAGACAGCACACTGTAGTGTTTCTGAAGCTTTATATTAATATTATCTGATATTATTTTAAATTCATACTTAAACATTGTGAAGGTGAAAGATCTCTCAGGGAAAATTATTATAATAACAGTTTTTGAACCAAACCACACAAAAAAAGCACCCCATGAAACAGGGTCACGATAAAAACTGGAAATGAGATAGCTTTGTCTGAGGTTATTATCACAGCCATTAGACTACTTACATTTATCATATACTTCTTTGGGTTCATAAGCACTTGACTTGTTAAATTTTCTTACAGTGAAACGACAGCATGCCCGTAATTACTCTCTAAAATATCTTGTCTTTAAATAAAAAATGACATGTTAAACAGGAAGCATCAATTTTAAGTTTTCAGATGCTTATTCAAGAAATATTTTTGGAATTTTAAGACACAATTAGTACAAAAACAAAGTTATATATGCATAATGCCAGTAATCCAATTATCTTTTACCTTGAATGACTGTATCAGTTTTTTAAAGTCCCACATCCCTTTCAGATAACTAGAAAAAATCTTCAGTCCATTTTTTTTCCTACCCCAATATTAATCAGATTCAAAGAAATGACCATTTCAGTTTTATGCCTAACCTTGTCTTTTGTGGCATTTATAAAGAAAAGGCCAGGCCACACAATTCAGATATGTATAATTTAGAGAGGTGAGATGAACTTAATGTATTAGATGTTTCCTTACATCACCATTTCAAAATGAAAATTTCATTACAGATTTTTTTTTAAATTGGAAATGCGTGCGGTATTAATATTGCAGCTGCAATCTTCCAATGTCCTTTGCATACTTCTTGAAATTTGGTCCTTAGGGCAAAATCTTGTTGCACCTTTGCGTGCAGAGAGTGCGAGAGCAGCAGCATGTTTTATCAGAGGTGCTCTTTCCAAAAGCTTATTTTGGCATTGCTCCATTCCCAAGAGCTAGCTGCCTCAAGCCCACTGCTTTAGTGGGTGACTTTCATGCTTTCTGCCACTGAGACTCAGAAATTCTCCTAAGACAAAAGGGGAGGTCTTATATACCCTGGAAAAGATAGAAGTGCTCAATGCAACCTTAAGGTATTAAAGACTAGCAGGATCCAGTACTAAATATCATTCTGAATATTATTCACAAGGAATTCTATTTTGCTTAACAGCAACACAAATGCAAGAAGCATAAAAAAAGAGTAACCACTTTTACAAAGAGTTAGAACTCAAACATGCAGCTTTGAATACCTGGGTCCAGCTGCAAATAAGGAGAGCAATAAAAAATTAATCAACATCAGAGTAGGCGTCAGGGGGCTAAAAAATGCAAATGAGTGTTTTAGAGCTACTGCCTACTGCAACTCTGCATAAGAAAAAGTTAGCAGCACTGGGTCTGCAAAAGAGCTGTCAAATTCCCCTCCTCTGCCGCCCACTACTCTAACCTCTGCCACTGTGATTAAATACCTCAACACAGTAGGAAAAAACTGCATTCAAACCTTATCTTACATAATAAAAACCCAATGATAAAAAGGAAGCATAGATTCATTTACTAAAGCAAAATGATGTACTGAAAACCAAACTGTAAATCAATTTAATACTCTTAACACCATTTACGCTTGACTTTAAAACTCATCCTCCAAACATTATCCGACACAAAGACCAGAAGCTAAATGAGGCAGAATTCATGAAACTGATACCTTTTATCACTTATCCTAGCCAAAAAGGTCATTTAATATATTATATCTAAGTGAGCAGCTTATCCCTGCTTCATTACTGATAATTAAGACAAGTAATATTTTCTTCACAATGTGTCCAGTAAGAGATTTGGGTTCTAGCATAAAATGAGCATCAATTTCCTGTGCCATGGAGTAAAATTAAAGGTGTCCATTTGAAAGAATCAAGGCACTTAATGCCTTGAATATGCAATACTCAAGCATTTAAAAGAGTATAATTAGACAGAGTAGGAATCATGGTAGTAGGCAATACTGAAAATGAAAAAGTAAATCAAGATACAACGGATACAAATAAAAAAGTGAATATAATAAAACTATTATTTGTTTTTGAATCCATAAAAATGCACTGGTTCTGCAGCTGATCATTTGAAATTTATTTAGAACCTATGTAACAATATACAAAATATATGAACCCTAACCCAACTTCAGAGCTCTGTTTGGGTGTTTACACAGAAGCACTTTGAATGTGCTGGCTTGTTACATTGTACAGGATAACAATTTAAAAGTATCAGTCGAATGTATTATCATGTTTAGGACACATAAACAGAAAACACACAAATTTAAATATAATCCTTGGTGACTAAGGAGGTGTTTTTTGTTTAAGGGTTTCACTAAAATGTTTATAGGTATACAGGTGTAAAATAGACTGGAATCATATTAGATACTCTACAGCTGCAATGTTTAAGCAAAACCTTGCTTAACAGGCACTGCCAAAGGTGGCTGCTAGACTGAAAAAAGACCTTTAACAATTTCAAATAAATTTAGAAGTGCTGTTTAGAATTTACCAAATCAAGTCAAGAGACTAGAAGGTTGCATGCACTCATTCTGTATGAACACAGTACTATTAGATGAGCATATGATGTACAGGTGTCCTTTTCAGAGGAATAGATGATTAGATGAAATGCTCTGCACTGTTACAGTGGCCCCAAGTAAAGTTCCTTTCTCACACGGCATCTTCCACTATCAAAACAGTCACACAGCAGATGAAATGAGCATATAGATGACCATGCACTAAATATCAGGCTTATGAAAGAGTCAGGAAATAAAACATGTCAGTTCATATGCAAATTGAGTTTTTCCAAACTTTCTGATCCAGAGCACAATATGCACTTCATTTCTTTAAGGTTTCGTAATGTATGATGATACCTGTCAGGGTGGAGATAAAAAAGGTGTGGAAAATAAGAATGTTTTTCACTTACTTACTTGGGCATTTAAAACTCCATTTTGTAAGAGAAAGGAAAGCTGTTTTTTCATTAGAGCTTTGAAAGTTAAGGTTAATTTGAAAGGTTAACAATAGTACAAGATATTTCTGAGCAGTCAAAGTGTACATTTCTCTACATATACACATATACTGTAGCTATTATGCTAAAACTAGTGCAAAAGCCAATGGCTTGCCCAAATGCATAGTACATGGTCAGAAACTTTCACAAAGCACTCAATATTGATGGATATACATCAGAGGTCATCTCAGTGATGTGGCAAAATGCAAACAGTCTAGTAATGCCAGTGCATTATATCTAATGGCTAGCACTCATATTGAGAACAACTGAGACATCTACTATCTAATCGGATATAGAGCAGAAATAAAAAACACAAAGTCCAAGGCACATATATGAAATAGAATTTTACACTGTATTGCTTTTGACAGAGAGGATCTCGGTTGAGGTTATGAGCACTTTTATTTGGTCAACACCAAATAAACACTTTCATAAATGTATCAAAGTGTACTTGAGGGCTAGTTCCTAGCCAATTCCCCAGCAAAACCACCAACACCACTAAGGCTCCTGAAGTAGCACTTTAGTTAAAACACTTCAGCATGGAAGCCAATAAAAGCAGCTAAGGACAAGTTCTTTATTTGCGGTAGAAAATAAAAGTATTCTAACTCTTTGATTCACTTGTCAAACGCAGCTCTTGAAAGACAAAACCTCCCCCTTACTCCACTCAGCCATAGAAGTGATAGGTTTGAGAGTGCCTGAAAAGCTAAAAGAACGAATGCGGAACTAAAACAGCAGCTACAGATAATACTGCCAGAGAATGATTCCCTCTTCAAGAATCCTTACTAAGCACACGGTTACACAAGGCCACAAAAGCAGGAAATTCTGTGGCTTGAAGAGAAAAAAAAATAATGACAGAGAAGTGTGTCTTCCAGCAGCCATCCTACACATGGGGTGATCCAGCAGCCAAATAACTTCCTTCCAATGGCACGATGAGGTGATTAATCACCAGTCAAAGCTGAAGGTAATTTAAATATCCCTTCAAGGGTTTCACACCACATTCGTGTACTGCAGGCGGAAGCAAAGTATTTCATCCCGTTGGCACGGCACAGGACTCCTGTCCGTCATTAAACCATTCTTATTGGGGGTTTTTTTCTTGGAAAAATGAGGTTCAACGTTCTAAACGTCGTCTGACTGTCGCTTATGATTCACCGTATGAACATGCACCTACGGGATTATGTTTTTTGAAAAACAAAGCACATTTATTTTATCCAGCTACCCATCTGGTGTGATAAATAGATAAGTACTTATGAAAAACAAAAACAATACTGGTATATAAAATCTTAGGTCTAAAAGATACATTGCATATTTATATTGTGTAACTTTTTTTGGAATTACAATGGTAGCAACAGTAATTTCCTGTTATTTTCTCAGCAGACTCTCTTAACCACAGGTACTTACAATACTTGTATGACATTTACTTGTCCTCATATAATACACATTAATTAAATGCAAAGTAAAAAACAGGAATATACAAAAATCTGATGAAATGAAAAGGTTTAACAGTTGCCTGTATAGCATTGCGATGAAATCATGAAAACAGTTGCATCTTAGCACATGACAGATGATACCCTAAATCATATTTGATTATATCATATCACAGCCAAATTGTACCATACAGTATGTACCACAATTCAACTGCAATGTTTACTTGTCATCTTGGGATTTTGCAACATTTTGACACGTGAATAATGTGTATAAATCATTTCCACTAAAAACATATGCACAACATAATGTATTAAGTTAGCATTACTATTAAGGTTTTGTAATGTGGCGAGAGTGCTAAGTTTGAATGAACTAAAACACATGTAAAATAGCAACTTCAAGTACTGTATGGTATTCACTTAGGCTACACAGGCAAACTGTTGCAGTGATACAAGAAGAGAGCTTGGTCTGAGATAAGCAGAGAGCAAGCTGTTAGCACTGGAAAAGTGTTTAAGCCTAGCATATTAAACTAAGGCACAACCCAGTGATCAGTGGAGCTACTTGGAGGTTAGGAAAACAACTGAAAGGTGGTGTGAGAAAAACTTTTATGTAAAAACTTCACCGATACATATCAAGACAACCTGCCTTGTGTCTAAGAAATCGTTTGATATAAATCTGCTTCTGTTTGCATGATGAGATCTGCTTAGTGTAGTGTATTTCCAGGCTCGTGCTCCAGACTGCTCTCCCTAGAGAACTGCCATCATGCCAAGGGCTGACTAAAATTAAAATCAATAATCAAACTGCCTGCTTTGTGTCCAAAGGTAAATGCCAGATTCCAAAAACACTTTTCGCAGTTTTTATTGACTTAAACGAGAGATGTGAGAATATGACAGATGAAGTTTAATAAGTTCCTCTGTGCTGTACAGGCACTGACAATCGTGGCTGTGGTTTGAAAGGTTTACATGCTGAACTGCTCGTGCCTCGCATGAATCCCCCCACGTTTCCAATTAACAGTGAAGCGAGATGACTTTACTCCAACATGCCAAATGGGCATCAATGTAAGGATGTCCTGACCACAGTGCAGAACTTCACAAGTGGCACTATGAAACTGTGCATGTTAGGAACAGGATACAAAGCAGAAATTGAGAAGGATGCATTAGTCAATCTAGTATTTTCACAAAGCTAATGCTGTTTTCCATATGGTAAACTCAGGATTTTAATATTCAGCTGACTCGGACGATGATTTTTATGTAAAAGTATTTTTGATTTCTTTGATGTCAAATTTCAAGTGTCTAAGTTTCGACAAAAGAAGTATGCTTGAAGCTGTGCTTTCTGCAGGTGAGATCTCTTGCGCTTAGAATACGGGGAAAATTTTAAATGTGGGATAACTTTGTCAAAGATTTACAGTAAAACAGTAAGAATATACATATTTATAAATATGTACTGCACGAGTAAAGCTTTTTAATACAACTGTATAGAAAGAAAGAAATGCACAACAGAGAACCTGGACTTGATCTGATAATATTACCTTGGACTATTATGACTAATTATTTAACTCACCACAGTAAAGAGCATTGAGTATTTACTGGCACTGAAGTTCTGTAAAATTTTACTAGGAATAGAAATCATGAAGTTTAAATGTTGTTGAAAGGGTGAATGCAGGTAAACCAATTTAGGACAGAACAATAACTAAAAGAAAATGATTACTATTTGTTATTAATTTGTAGTAAATACAGTTTTACCTTTTTTTTTTAAAGAAACCAAATTTTGCAGTGTCTCAGGTAAAAGACTCACAGGAGTAACACTGGATATTAATTCCTGCAATATTCTGAAGACTTTCTCAGTTGAATTTAATATTCATTAAATGTTATGTAAAGGTCTTCTGTCTTACCTACTGTAGAACTTAAAAACAACAACAACTGAATTACCTTTTTAATAAAGTACACCATTAAATTGCACTGAATAGCAAAGGCATCTTTTTAATATTTAATGTCTTTTGAGGTTTGCATGCTTTGGCAGGCATTCTATCATGCAATTTTCAAGAACCAAAACTTTATGGAAGTTATGTCATCAACAAAGGCACAAAAGATGAAAACTGCAGTCGGAAATGAAGACAAATGTCTCAGACTGACCACTTAGGCTGTAAAGGTTAAGCTCTAGCAAAACAGGGAAGGTATCACAATAAATGGAAGGTGGCATGGCATTCTGTACTTAATACATATCTGTAATTAAAATATTCGCCATAGCTTTTAAATAAAAAACACTAGCGTTCTATTATTAACGTCTTCCTGTATTTTCTGTTCGCAAGTGTCATTTAACACTATAACGTCTATTAAAATCCTGTGACTTAGCTCCTCATACCTTCTAGTTCACACTAGTATAGTAATTTGTTTAGACAGGCAGCATCAGGTATGAAGAAAAAAAATGGTTTAATAGTAAAAATGTCCCAGCAATTTTCAGCTTTTTTAAATGCTGTTTTTTTCTGCCTACTCAATTGAAAACCTTCCATGATCTGATTACAGTAATTACATGATAACAATTGTATTACAATACAGATTCTACAATGAGCATATTGTTGTAAAGGATAAACATGTATTTTAACTTTTCAGTTTGATAATTCACCTCATGAGCAAAGTAAAAAATGTCCAGTCCATTATATGTTTCTTTATAAAAAGAGAAAAGGTTTCAAGATCTTTGATTAGAATGAGGAATTCGCATTATTTATTATTTATTCACATGTAAGGGGGAGCAAGAAAATTCATTTAAT
Source organism: Lepisosteus platostomus (assembly GCF_059453375.1). Classification (NCBI taxonomy): domain Eukaryota; kingdom Metazoa; phylum Chordata; class Actinopteri; order Semionotiformes; family Lepisosteidae; genus Lepisosteus; species Lepisosteus platostomus. The sequence goes on from NC_142628.1 coordinate 10,041,208, forward strand.
TCTTTCAGAAGATTTTCCAATTCATATTTCCTGATGCAAAATATTTTAACGTTTAGTACAGTTTGCTCATTTTACATACTGCTAGAACATGTGTCTACATTGTTTATTAGTTAATAAAAACATTGTCAAAAAACATTAGGATGGTCCAGAATGATTTACATTATGTGAATGCCGTTTTATAGTTTAAGGGTGTGACCCTTCATATCTCTTTCTCCAATGTGTCTTACACAATGTAGAGGCATGACCCACTCCGCCTCACCCCCCCCCCCCCCCCCCAAAAAAAATAAAGGTTATGGTGTAATTCACAGAATTATCATTCTCAACAATGTCCGGAATAGGTTCCTTACTATCGAAAATAAAAGAAGTATCACATCATATCACATCATGCTCTGTACCACAAAATTTAAAAAAACAAACCCAACAATATTACTGAATGGCAAATATGAATGGTTTAAAAGGCTAAAGGAAGTGAACAAGGCTATGTTTTGCCACCCACAGTAATTTAGTACAGGAAGTTAAGATTAAAAAAACACCACGAAAGTGGGGAAAGGGATTGCTGATCCAGGGGGCGGAGAAGGAAGGAAGATTCTATCTTTTTTTTTTCTTTTGTAAAGGTCTCCTGACAAAAATAAAAAGAATCCCTTCTCAGCATATGGAGAAGCCACTCAGGCCTTCCGGGGATGGGCTGCAGCTATGCGTACCACAGGCATACCAAGGAGAGGTGAATTGTCAAAGGCAATAACAATCACTGGACGGTTTGGATGAGACAGATTAGTTGTATGCAATCATGATAGATAGTTTATCCCAGCCCCAAACCGCCGCTTGGGAAATCTTGCACGCAAACGAACAGAAACTCAGTCGTTATTAGTGTCAAGAAGGCATACACAGACACAATCTGGTTGGCGGCCAGGCGAGATGAATCAAGTTCGAAAAAGTGACCAATTGCATGTTCAAAATGGAAATTGATAGGCATGTTGTAGTTTGGAGATATTTCAAACACTAGGAAAATTCATAAATGTTGAATACTTGTGATTAATTTTTAAAAGCTCTCTAAAGAGAAATGTAATTTTAGAGGGAATGTAAATTGCATCAGTGTCCCATTTTTTTCTCTTCAGCTTTATATTGTCAAGCTTTATTAGAAAGGACGGATACACACTTTTTGAGTATACTGATTTACTTAAAGCAATTAAATGCTTTTTAATCCTACATTTTCAGAGAGTTTTACACACCCTTTCAACAGAAAAGGGGTTATTTAAAAGCCCCATGTTCCATGGAAAGAATGCTTAAATATTAATTTTTATCATTGATAAAAAATACATGTTTGCTATTAATGTTTAATATTTAACCTTACATAAACAGGTTTATATCTGTAAATACTGTGTATTATACTCAATAAAAGATAAGTTAGTGCTCTAGTTTTAAATTTTTTAAAACTTTTGCTAGACTTATAAAGGCTAATCATATCAAATTTTGTCTAATGCATTAACGCACACACATTTTAAGAACTGTATCCTTACACATTAAATACAGTTTCACACAAAATCTGCATTTTAATAATTCAGAACTTAAAAGTAGACAACAACACATTATGAATGCACTTTCTGTTCCTCAAAAATAATTTGGGTAATGTAATGAGTATTCTAATTGTGAAAGAGAAAGTTATTTCATCTTGATGATGCCAGCGATAATTCAAGGGGTTTGATTTGGGAATTCATTTTTGTACACCAATGTTTAGAAAACATCTTTGTAAAACAAAGATAATGTATTAGAAAACCAAATTGAAAAATGCCAACTGCTGAAAATACAGAGAAGTCTGACAAAAAAAACCAACAAAATGATGCCAGAAGGTTAATGTCTTTTTAAGTGCATAGTCGTCTATTAGGACAATAAGAACAATAGGCAGCCAGGAGTATCATATTTGTCTGCTTTAGTTCTGCACATATTTAATGGTTCTGGGCTACAGTTTCACTAGAATAAAAATACACCAAAAAAGGCCTAAAGTTTTACTGCTTGAAATGATCTGCTTTGACAAATTTAACAGCTCTTTTTTCCCATTCCTAATGCACTTGTCACTCAGTATTATCCATCCTCATTAATGACAATGGGAAAGTTTATCTAAGGAACACATTTAAAATCATCCTCAGTTTACAAAGGGACCATAAAATCTCTTACAAAATAGAAGGCGGAACTACTTACACAACCTTTTTTGAAGCAGCATTACTCTTTATTTTTTGCCTGTGAATAATCTGTTTATAACAATAAAGTACATTCTCCGGTAATCAATACACATTATCTGTGCCCAGACACATCTCTATGACACTTCACAGATAAGACTATCTGTGTGGATTGTTTTCATTATCACACACTCTATTACCTTGAAAAAAATGTTGGAGCATTTGTTCTTTCTGGAAACTTTAGAAAGAATAATTTAATTGTCAAGTGGTCTCCAGCTTTTTAAGAAGCTATAAAATTTGACAGCATTAATTTTAAGCATCTAATGTAAACGAAAATTCTAAAGCACAAATTGAGCAAAATCAAAAGCCTATACAGAAAGATTAAAAAGTGGTAACACCTGTATAAAACCCGACGTGATGTGATTTACAATCACGGAGAAAAAGCCAGTACTGATTTTTTTTACTAATTAAAATGACATCCTCTTTTAGAACAATTTTAACTATTTTGGTAAGTATTGAACATTAACAAAGTCATAGGCATCTAGAATCTACACACTTTTTTTCTTTTTATTATTAGTTATTTAGTATTAAGTTCATTTTGGCTTTTCAACGTGTTGATGCCACCTTTGCTAAACTTAATTAGTTCTAAGCAGTTCACTCTATATTTAAAAAGCACTTTGGAGTAGCCTGCATTTTGGAGTGAAAAATTTACTGTTATTATAGGGAGGCGTCTAATGACATGGTGCAGTAGATTTAATAGCAAAAGCAACATGTTAGTTTCCCACACTGAGACCACTAATTCATGTACTGCCTTGAGTCAAACTTGCCGTTGATATCAAAGATATCAAAATACATTATGTAAAAAAAAACCCAGTAAATTAGAAAAAGTAGAATTCAATTATGATTCCATGCTTTTTCAACTTTATCTGGAGGAGAGAAAATAAACAAGTAAATTATTGAAATACCAATATTTAACATCTTGAGCCATGTCTCTTGAACACAAGCTGCATTTGCATTAACACGATAATGGGGAAGTCCATCACATTCATTTGAAGTATTCTTAATTCTGCAAAATGAATTTTAAAAGTAGTCAATACACAAAACACCCATCCCCCTCCCACCCCCCCAAAAAAAACAACACTGCAGTGAAAGCTGTGGGAAAGTTATTTTTAGCACAGATGCCAGGAGGGACAAAGTAGAAACAGCTTCTGGCTATGGCACTTTTGTGAAGTGGATCAAAATTCCTCCTTTTGACCACCACAGTTAATTAAGACAGCTCCCCAGCAATGTCTCTTACTTGCTTTAATTTGAGGACATGGAGCATAATATTCAGACTAAAGCACAATCCACATTATATTACCTCGTTTTTATATCATATTCACATACGAATACACCAGGCAAAGTTGATTCTGCCTGCAAATGTGCATCAATGTGTAAATGTACACATACACATGAGTAACCCTCCTCTCAAGGATCATGGGATTCTGTAACAGATACACAGAATGCCTGGAATTTGCACTGGTGGGGCATACCGTTCCATGTGATTCATAAAAGTGACAGTAGGATTATCTTTCCGCGTTATAAAACAAAGGATAAGAAAAAGGAATTAAGAGGTTTTGGAAAATTTTAGGTTTCAACTGATTCTGCAAGACCTTCGAATAGCATTACAAAAAGAAGAAAAACAAACTTATGTCAAACTCAACCCACAAAACAAAGGAAAATATGAATAATCCAACAGAAGGTGTGTACTAAAACGAAATAAAAGCACTAGTTCCTAAAATGCATCTGGAAGTAATAAAATATTCCATCAACAAAAAGCATTATCACGAGTGCCACTCTTCAGAAATCAAAGGATGAACAGTCTCACATAAGACCATGATGAAGGCAACTTATATTTTAATAAAACTATGACAGTGAAAAAAGTTTTCACCTGCATTAGACACAGTGCAAATAAATTAAGTGAACTAATGTCATTCTAATTATGCCAGTGAAGCATATTTATGTTTGTCTTACTGACGACCCAGTATATAAAGGAAAGTCCACTAAATGACCATGGGATATTCAAAATAAGAATGTTTTCTGCTTAAATGTTCTTAAAAATTAAATAAATTGACACTACAAGCAAATGAATCACAAACTGGCACCAAACAGTCCTCCTAAAAGTTGACATTCCATGAAGAACACCCAAAATCCAGACCTTTGAATTTATCTCAAATTAGACGCCTTCAAAACCACCCTTTGGTTTGATGAAAATGGTTGGGAAACACATGTATGTTTAAGCCTTAAAGGCCAATTGGCTTTCAAAAGTCATTGTAACTACTATCCAAAACACAATGGTTTTCAGTTCCATGGATAAATTTGTATGGTAAATATCGAAAGAGGTGACCCATGTGTTTACTATCTGGTAAAGGCCAATGCATTTTAAGCTGTAGCACTGACCCTTAACAAAGATCCTACGAGTGACTGAGTCCCTACAACATTTACCAGTGACCTTTAATTGTGTTAATCTGGCTTTGTTACACACACTTCAGGAGCTTTATTGATGAATTCAAAATGTAACCAAGGGCTGAAATGCAGGTAGATATTTTAAATGTCATCTTTGACCTTGTGCACTGACAGAAAAAGCTAAAGTTTTCATTTTGAATGGCAACAGGAACCATCCAAACCATCCAAAAATGAAATTCTAATTTCCAAATGAATAAGGTTTAAACTCTCTGGAGTTTGATGTTCTCCATGAAGTAGGAAGGAAATGCAATAAAACTTTAGTGCAAGGCCACATAACCACTTGAAATAAAACCTTTAAATTATGAATGATTATTTGATGTAGTTTCTGAATAATTTGCTTTGCTGAATCCACAGCGTAGGCTATGTTTGCGTGAGACGTCAGTACCACGCCGATTATAAGCATCCTTCTGCAAAACAACAAGGTAACATTCAGAGGGGAAATGGATGAATTATTCACAGAAAGTATAATTTAGAGAATCAATTCTAAATGCTATTCAGAAGAGGCTCTTGACAGATGTATGGAATAGTTAACTAAGGTTCTTTAAAAGGAAAATTTGGCGTAAGCAGAGAGCAATCACTTTTACCTTCCAAATACCAGCTGCCATTTGGATCACTTGTGAACTCTTAAATATTTTGATTCCTTGATAGCTGTTCTGGTAGACATGGAAATTATGTTGTAGCTCACCTCAGATGTAAACACATAAACTCACCTGTTCACAATAATAAAGGAGTTGATTAAAGAGATGAGCCAAATGCTTTCAACATAATGTAAGTCACTTCAACTGATGGCCCACTTCGAAACTCAAAAGCATAATGTGATTTCACGACTGTCTTATTTAGAAGGAAAGCTCTATCAAACTGATTCACGCCTTCGAGGATCAGCTATTAAGTACATCTGATCTGAAAATCACTTAACCACTCATCTGCCTTTTACACACTCTAGAAATAGTAGCTACCTGTTTTACAGGTAACACAAATCAAGACGATCCATTAAAGTGCATTCTCCCAACACCGGAACTGTTCAAGAGAGAAATGTAACGGAGTAACATTCTAACATCCAAAGACACAAAATTTTAAATCCTCCCTTTTCCCTTGCCCATGCCTGGCAGCCTGGTGCCAACACGATTTAGGTTATATTTTCTCTAATAAAAGTAGGTTGGCCTGACAGCATCTGACAAAACAGTTCAGTGAAGAGCACTATTCCAGGTAACAAGAACCTGAACTGGCGAGCACACTACAGCAGCGAGGAGGTCGGTGAGAAGTCCTGACAGAATTAATTCAGAAATCTCTCCTGAAAAACAACAACAGTTTTACTGGGAAACAGCTCAAAAACCCAGTTCCAAGGTAAATGTAAACACAGCTATCCCTAGTATCAGCTGTTTTTCATGCAGTACTACATGTTCAGAGTTTTCACTTTGTTCTGGCAATGTTGAAAAGGTATAGAAAACACAAATTGCACCAAAACACAATGTTTTAACAAATGGTGTCAGATACAATAATACAAATTCATTTAACTTAATTTAAAAAGAAAAAAACACACACATACTGTATATACACACAGGAAAGCCTGAAGAGTTAGTCCGACAAACCTTAGCAAGTTTTTTTTTTGTTGCAAAGAACGTAGACAAATTTCGTACAAATTTTCAAGTACAACACCTGCTAATCTTTAAATGATACCTTTGACCTCCCTGAGGACTTTTTACCTCATAGCTGATGAGTGCATAAGTACAGTTTAATTGAATGCCTTTTACATTCTTCACTGACTTTTTGTCAACCTACGCAGGTGAATGCCTGACACTGTAAAAACTAATAACAGACAGGAGACTGCTAATCCCATGGCTTCACACTTTGTATTCTACCTGTTCAAACAGGGTGAAGGGTTAATTCCACCCCCAAGGCATTATGGTTAATGACTACTCATCAAGCAGTGGCTGAACTTTGCAGTGCTCCCCTGGACCACTGTAACTACTTTGTACTGTGCCTATAGCCAATGTAAACAAAAGCACAAATATTTCCTCGCACACAAAAAATGAAAAAAAAAAGTATTGAGAACAGTTCAAATAACTAATTTGTTTAAGTTGGGTTTCTGTATAGATTACTATTAAATAAAACAGGAAAAATATTTGTTTTGAAAATGAAAACATTGCTAAATTCTGATTCTAATTTATATCCTGTGACTTATCATCTCTTCATTGCTAAAGATAAACATTTGCTAGGCAATGTGAGGTTGTGTACTCCTCACAAGACAAAAGCACACCTTGAATCCATAGGTAATGCAATCACAATTGTGCTACAACATTCTAGTTAACATTTGAGTTAAAATCATAACTAATTATTGAAAAGACTGAGTAATAACATTAAGTTGTTTACTTAATTTTATTTAATTAAACTACACTAAACCCCACAGTTCAGTTTACTGGAAGTGTGTCAACACTGGTCCAGACATTCTTTAGTTAATAGAATGGAAATATGGATACAGCACTATAGAAATGGAGACTTAGGGACCAATAACACATAAAACAAGCACAAACATATGCAGGAGTTCTGACAGAGTACACAAGTTCACTTCATTTAACAGAATGAGTTAAATTATTCTTTTAAAAACACCTGCTCTGACAATAGGACTGAAATAATGATAGTACCTAAAAATGTCATATTATCAAATTTATTTAAAATTCAAGTCTAATATGGGCAAGCGCCCTTTTAAAATAAAAATAACCCCGAACAATATTCCTCATTGAACAATGCTCCTCATTTTCATTTGGTGTCAATTAGCGGCAAACCCCGTTGTCAGTACTAATTTACAGCAGAGCATGCCTTCTGACAGAAATGTGCTTTTACCTTTCTTTCAATTCTTAACTGGGCTTCAAACTTTGATGGAATAATAAATGCTTAGTCACTAAAATTCCTACAGCTTTATGTTTATCAGGCAATTTTACAGAATTTTTACATTATTACTCAATCAGTTTGTGTGGCCTTCAGATGACAAGTAACTTGTTAAGAATTTGATTGTATCTACCCTGTCAAACGAAGTAATAAGAGGGTTGCACTGTGGCCAGTCTAAACTCAGCTGAAACATGTAAAATGAATGCCAAGTAAACAGGCCTTGAGCAGCCCAAGGGAAAATTAGCAAGATGGCAGCTTCTATCATTTGGAATAATACCCAGGGTGCTGTAGGCTGTTCTCGGAATGGAAACATGTCAATATACTATAAAGCATTAGCCAATCAGAATATTACAAGACAGAGTGCTTATGTAATCGCACCAGCAGGAGACTATACATATTTTTTCCTTTTCTTTTTTCTTTGGAGATTAGAGCTTCTTTGGAAATTGTTGTGAAAACTCACCAAAAACCTTTACATTTAAACAACTGATATCGGGGGCCCATTTTGTGATTTTCTCTGGGCCACAATTACATTTTTAGCACCTTCTTACCCGGAATTGAGATTCAGGTTAACAAAGCTAGAACAAGAACCACATGCATTTGAGTTACAAACCAAGGGACAGATTCAGTCATGTGCTTTGAAATTCTCTACATGGTGTTTATGTATGATGAAGACAAAAAGTAGATAAAGTTCTTTATGCTATTATTCGTTCATAGTTATACATTTCCTAGTTAGATATATGTAAATAGCAAAGCCTAGCAAACGATTATAAAAAATAAAGAAATAGGGCATTTCTATATTTCAAATATCGCCACTGAGCAGTACGGACACAGCATAAGAAAATCCTTGAAATTTTCCAGTATGGTTAAGTATGAATGGCTGAGCCTCAAAGCAACAGTCCAAATTCTCTTAACTAATATGAAGGCAATTTCTCTATTCCTTTACAACCCCTTTAGTAAGGGCTGCTCATATCTACGGCTAACACTTCAGCTGAGAGGATGTTCAAACAGTGCCACAGGCTCTTCCATGACCCGGAGTCTACTGCTGCTCGTGACAGTTTGGATGTGAGTTTTAAGTATTAACAAACTGCTACATCGCCATAGGGCATTTCTTTCTGCAGAAGGTAAGGAGTTCAAATATTCTACAGCCATGCCTTCAGATATTAGGTAGGGCTTGAATATTTAATATCTTTAACATTATGATTTTTAATAAGTTTTCAATCACAGCACATCTTGATATTTAAAATGTAATGATGTCTAGAGTTGTGTGTATCGTGGCCATGCACGAAGCTGAATATTTTTAAATAATTAGACAAGACCTAATAAAAGATCTTTAAAACAATGTTAGGAACATACAGCAGGCCAAGGAAAACAAGAGGGCATCTGTGATGCTGATGGGGAAAAATATTTCGCTTTTTTTTTTTAAGTTAAAGAATCCCAAGAGAGACTTTCTAGGCTTATGTGAACAAAAAAGAACCAACCAAAATGTTTTGAATTATTGTGCGGCTTACTTAATCTGTGGAGTTTTAATATATGTCTGGCTATGTAGCCATCTTTTAGTCAACAATCAGAAAATCAAAGGCAATTGGCAATGACTCAACCCAAACCCTAATACCACATGATTGTGTCGTGCAAGCTCGTTTTGTGCGAGGACCGCTGTGGTTTTAGCAGGGAGATTAGCAGTCGGGCCAAAGTTGGCCTCCAAACCTTGCCCTGCTGATGCCTCGAGCTCTTTGAAGTCTGACCATCATACCTGGCATAGCAGCAGTGGGAACTAGACTGGTGTCAGCTCTAATCAGGATGCTTGTCTCAGGAGACCTAACTACGGGGTGTGCTAATTGGCCCAATTGCGGATTATACCTTTTGCTACAGATTCAAGACAATAATTTAGTCAAATGGAGGTTTTTATCTCCATCTAATTAAGATTCCTAAGTTAAAAAGAAATAGGATTAGACAGAGTTTAATATTTTACTTTTTTGGATACTACACTCTTGAAAAGCATCATATGAATATGGGGAGTTTATTTAAAGAAAGGGTAGGGGGTCGGGGTTGAGGGGCACAACCAGTATTAAATCAGCTAAATGTAAGCAGCAAAAAAAAAATTCCAACGTGTTTGGAACACGGACACGCGTATATGTTATCAAAACATACATGTTAATTCTTCATTCAATGTTGAAAATGTAAAAAAAAAAACTTTCAGCTGTGGATTCTTCTACAGGTATGTGATGAAGGTTCCACAGCCAAAAACGTTAGGGTTTTTCCAGTGTAGAACTAACCTCTTTACTATTTTTAAGCGTGCACACTGACATGCTTAAATAATGCTTTAACAATTCTCAGTGACTCTATACAGATTCATCAATAATTCCCACATGATAATAAAATTAATACAGCCTGTTAAATATTCTAATGTATAGCTCATTCTAATGTTTTCCCAGCACATTCTCAGGTATAAACTTTCTGTCTAGACACAGAACACATTACTTTGCCTTTATGTTTCTAGAAATTGAGACATTATGAAAATTTGAAAACCCACTAAGGAATAGACATAATCATAAGAGTTTTTCTCTATCTCTATCTGGTAAACTTACATATAAATTTATACGTAAATCAAATTTACATATAAATGTGTATACAACTATGTTAGCACAGAATTTCTTAGACATTTCTTAGAAATACAGACTTATCTGTTATCTGTTATCAGGTAAAGACAGAGACCTCTTGTAAAGAATATGTACTGTAGATGGTTCTGTATTATACTACTGTATAATATGACTGACTTTGTGGTTTAAAACTTGCTCTAACACTGAGAGCAAAAAAGTTGTAAAAAATGTAATGAACAGCAATGAACATTTAAAACCTATTATTGTGTAGGGTTAAAAAATGGCTCCTATTGATTGACTTGTGACAATTGAAAAGAGCCTACAGGGAACATTCCCTACAATGGTGGGAACACTTGTTGAAGCTTACTCATTTTGGGGAATCCCCCATGCAAACATCACACGCAACCAAGAGTAATATCTGACATTTTCTCTGTTTTTCCTAAGAAAAAAGGTAGGACTGCCTAACCCGAGAAGGATCTCTGCTTTAAAAGTATCTCATCACCTCCGGCAGGAATAGAAATGTGAACCTGGACAGGGCCTGTCCCTCTTGGGAGTGTAACTAAGAGGCTGAAGTATTAACAAATTGCAGAGTACAAAAGGGCATTAAACAATTACAATCTACTGTACAATTCTGTTGTCAGAACAGAATGGAAAACATTTTGAGAAAGGCATGAAAATACTCTCACCTTATAAACAAATGACCAGGAAACACATGGAAAAAAACAAAAGGAAAAGAAAAGATTACATGGACTATATATTTTACATGAAGTATTGTATTGGTTGCTGTGTGCTGTGTATTAAATACAAGAATGGGTTACCTAGCAGCTTTGCAAAACTCCAAATACAAAGAGTATTCTTCTCTCCTTTTATCCTCTCACAAAATGACCATCAAACAGGTAAAACAACACAGAAATTCACATTGTGCTCCTGCCATATAATGCAGTCTTAAATGAACAGCTGAATGGCTTTCAACTTCAATGGGGCTTTGCAAAGAGCAATTAAAGGCAGTAGCCAATAACCACCTTGATTTTTATGGACCTTATAAATCTACTGTTAAGTAGCTATTAAGAGGTGAGAATTCAAATCGAAAGACTTTCCATTCTCCCTTAGAGGATGACCTGATGGAACAATTGGCTTCCTGATTAACTATTAACCTCACTCAATGTGATAAGATAATGAGGACCAATAATGACCATTAATTGGAAGGAGGGCACCTTAATTTGTCACTTGATAGGGCTCTTGTTGATTTATTGCTCTGGAGTTGTGTGTGTGTGGGGAGGGTGGTGCCTGCAAGACTCAAGTAGCAGGGAAGCGCAAAGGAGGAGAAGACACTTAAGTTGCTTAATCAAGTGGTCAGATAAAGAGGCCAGAGGGTCAAAGCAAGGGCAGAGTGGTCACTTGAGGGTGAAGTCCCAAACACCAAAGCAGTGCCAACCCAATTGACCAGCAGCAGATGAAAGAGTAAAAAGTATGCTAATTTTGCGGGTGGGTATTCTTTTTTCAAACAGTGAAGACAAGTGGCCTGCATAAATTCTTTCCACTCGAAAAGAGATAAAGTAAAATGATTTGTCAGTGCTGCCCACTTGTTTTATGTGTTTCATTAAAAACTTTGCATAGACTGTAGGAACAGATAACTATCACATCACCAAGGATCCTCCTTTCTAGTCATTCATTTTTTTCCGCTTGGCTTGTTAAAACATAGCGTTTAATTGGGTAACTGTGTGGCATTCACTTGCTTGTCGGCAAAATAAAAAAAGGTCCAGTAAAAGCAGCCATTCCAAAAGATACACAAAAGACATCTCTTTTTGAATTATGAATGGCCACCCACATAAGCTTAACCACTATTTTAAGACCTTAATGCTATAATAAAAGAAGGCTTACCTATGTGGAAAAAAATACAATAGTATCCTATGATGACAAAAATACCATTGCACTAGTATGCTGTGCAGTGAAGAGACTGCTGTAGAGGGGTTTCTCCTTAGTAGATGCATCTTTGATAAAAGCATATGTATATAGTGCTAGCATTCAATAAACTTAATTTACCAGCAAAGCAGGTTAAAAATTCAGTTACAAAAATATACTTTTCATATCACATTCATTTATGCACTATTAGTAGATATATTGCAGATATATTAAATACATTTCAAAAACTTTTATTTTTTATTTTTAAATTAAAAAAAAATAAAATCTACGTTCACCGATATTCCATCTTTTCTAAACGTTTAATTGTACAGAAGAGCAAACAATCTCTCTGGCAAATACAAAGTGATGAACTGAAGAGAAATTCAAATTTATTAGGGTAGCCACTATAGCCATTTAGTTTAAATTTTATTTTATTTTTAAAATTAAAGTAAATCACTGGCTGGGTGAGACGACCTACTACTAAATCCAACAATTTTGAAATGGCATTTCCTTCAAATGAGGGAAATTTAATCACCGAATGTAATGGGAAGACAAAGTTGCTGTGCACCACTATGGAATTATGTCTGAAACGAGGCAAGAGAGATTTTAAATTTACAATTCTCAGTATAAAGTGCAAACTGACATTTATACACCCAGCCAACAAAAATCTGATAAAACAAATGAAAATACTGCGTAGCACATAAAGTCAGCCTACCTCAATAGTGAATTGCTTTCTCTTTAATTTAAAAGCAAGGTCCTTTGTGTCAGGAACTTCACACCTCAGGCAATTGAGATGAGGTATCTGCTTCACATGCAGCAGACCTTGTGGAGGCAATGGGAAATTAAGGACAAATCAGTAAGACTGTAGTGCCCAATGAGTAAACTTGACTTTTGAGGACTCTCTAAATTTTAAGTCCCTCAGCCCCCCCCCCCCAACCCTTTGTGAGCCAGAGTTCAACACTTGAAGCAATGAAGCAAATGTTGTGATTATGTTCAAGTAATGAAGCAGAACAAGATAAACAACAATTCTTGTAGAAGGAAAACTAATTGCGTTTGGGTACAGGAGTGGAGATATAAAAAGGGATCTCTTTACTTGTCACAACCGCTGCATGTTTGTGTGTTATTTTCTCTTGTATTTACTGTAAGCAAATATGGCTATCACCTTGCATGCTGCCCACAGCATTGCTGAGTGATCTTTATTTTATTAACTGCACCAGTGGGCAGCTACCAAAACACAGATCGCCGGGTAGAAAGTATAACTGAGGCAGTGATCACAGTGCTATAAGGACAAGCTAGAAATCTACCACTCTGTCTTAAATATCAAAAAGCTTTTAAAAAGCAACCTAGTGGTCTGTGAAAAAGAAAAGGGGAAAAAACCCAAAGCAGATGTGTATTTGAAGAGGAGACCTGGATATGACTGTTGTCTGCTACTAAAGTATCCTGCCAGCTCTGTGCACCATGAGATTTAATCCAAGCTGATTTTTTCTGACAAGGAAGTTGGCATGTTTAATACAGACTAAGTACTATGGTAGAGAAAAAAGAAAACTTTACTGCATAAGAACCTCAAATCATATGTATTAAACACTAAGGATATTTTGATTTCATTTTGATTTTGATGCATGATAAACTAGAGAGCGTGTAAACAAATAAAAAAAGAAAATAGATACGTGTATTTTGGTAAAAAACTTAATACTGCAAGTCAAAACCCTCCAGTGTAATGCACGTAGATGGATAGGAATTTATAATAACTGCAAGGGGAGTGGTGAGGGAAAGAGACACAAAGCTACAAAAATCAATACATTATTTTTTTATTACCTATTGCATATTTATGAATTTATAATTAGGATTGTATTTACATTTTTAAGAACACATGAGAAGTTTCAAGGTCACTCTAAAAATGGTTAAATATGAAATAATATAAGTTGTGGAGTATGAACAAAATGTAATTGGATTTTAAAATATGGAAAAATATTTAAATTTATGTTACACACCCTTCATTTCAAGAGAATATAAATGTTTTTTTTTTTAAATCAAGGGCTAAAAATATCCATCGTGCTTTAAATGACCTTTATAATCTGCAACAAAAAGTAATGTGGCATGAGTAGGGTCTATAGCAGTAAACAGACTTTTTACTTCATTCCCATCCTCTGAATAACTTTCTAGTTTAATACCTTTATCACTGTTAAATTTAAACAATATTGAGTTGTGCAGTTCAATATCATTACAATATTGATTTCCTGACATTTTTAGCCCACGGGCCAGATGAACACTAGGCGTCCTCGGCATCTGAATTCCCCAAAGCCCGTCTGCTAAGATGCACGTCTGATTGAGTCATGTCTCGCTAATCTGTCTTGACAACATGCGAGGAGTTGCCATGTTTCCTTCTTAGCCCTAATGCACTTTTTGTACAGGAACAGCCCAATCCACTGCTGAATGGCCGGAGAGGGAGGGGAAAGCAGAAAAAAAGGTGGTGGAGGGGAAGCATTTAAAAAAATGCAGATCCTGAAACTAAATCAATTACAGCACAACTTTTTTTTTCCCTGGAAGACAAACCAATTAGAGGTCAGCAGAGGAGTACCCAAAATCCAGAGCAGGCAACCGCTTTGTGTTTGAGGAGAGTCGCAAACTTACCGTGATATTCCTTGTACAGTGGGTTGGTTTCCCTCTTGGAGCCTCTGAATGATTCAAGACTGATCACCGTGTCGCACAGCTTCGTTACACGACTCATAATTGCTTTGTTCTGTAAAACATGGAAGGGAAAATGCATGCTTAAGTAGAACACCAGTAATTAAAATACTCCTAAAATCGCATCTCTGGGCTGTCAGCAATAAAATTAAATGAGGTCACCATTATCTGAGCATTAGGCGTGAAGTGGGGAAAAAAAGAACACCCACAGTAAAACAACTTTGTGATACCACAGCCAAAAACAACAAGGTGCAAAAATTATATACATGTTTCTAAGTGTGCATTTGGCACAACACTGAGTAATTAATTTTCTGGTCACATAATTTGAACAAATAAAATCAAGTTGGTACTAGAATCAGTGAGGCTTTCCTATGGTTCACCCTCTCCTTGGTTCAGACATAAGGAACTGCACATTTTGTCAGTCATAAAAGAGGATCTAATCTTGTGCACAGTGAAGATTAGTTCACTTAATGAACAGGTCCAATACATGCACATCCATCAACCGCTGTTCCGTAACTTGTGGCTGCAGCCTGATCAAGAGCATCACAGTCAAGCAGAACCTGCGTATTTGGCAAGGGTGGCCCAGAAACAAATATTTACAAAGCTGGCTTCAGATGGCCTCTGTGTCTTCATAGCACATAATAAATCTTTTTTTCTGTAGTAAACAAGAATATTATTTGTTATTATGCGGTTCTGCATCTATTCATCATCTTTGTTAGGTGTTCAGATGAAACATTCACCAGTACTCAGGCCTGTAAAACTTACACATTGTCTTACTCCTCTTTTGAAAAATAACACCAACTCATGAGTGTGCTGGTAAATGTATGTAAGGCACACACTGTTAATACACAAGCCAGCAAATGTGTGTTAGATTTGTGAATCTGGGGGAAGAACTACATAAAGATACAAGATCAGATTCAAAATAGTAAGATAAACTACATTTCAACATGAGCATTCCACTGTTGATGCTGCTAGAGATTTAAATCTACTTAGCCTAATCCTGTAGTACAGTGAAAATTACAGGCTGTCAGGAGGAGCAGACAGGCAGACCCAGGTCCAGATGGAAGACTGGCTGGGAAAGAAGAGAGGCAGGTGGGAAAGTGATGGGATCAAAGTGGAAGACAGAAGAGTACTCCCTCTGCTGGCTAGGCTCTCACCTGCTTTACTTTTAACACATGACTAACTTTCCTGCATTATTTATCAGCTGGGTTTTAAATATTTCACATGTCTCTTTCTATGTTTGTTGCAGCACCCTTATACAATTTTCATAGTGAAATGTTTTTGTCCTACTTTTATACATGAATATGCCTTCAGTCAAGCTCTGTTTTTTATTAAAGAACACCTCAGGCATCTTTGTCTATGTACACCAAATTCTGAATTTTGCCTTTATTTATTCCTGCCCCAGCACCGCTTAGCACATGGCACAGGTTGAGTAGAGCATCGAGTGTGATCAAGGTTCAAAGGAGGAAAACAACCTTAAAACACGAAGAGATTAAACATATTTGGTGATAAAGAGTCTTGCTTTTAAAAACGACTGAATAATTCAAAAGAAAAGTGAAACGAAGTAAAACCAGATCAGTTTAACTTATCCTGCAGTCTATATTTCAGATCAATTAGCTAAAGATCAAAGAAAATGACATCTTTCATATAAAGTATGAATTAAACATCTCAGGGAATACAGAAGACACTAAAGCACTGTTTATATTAAAAACATCAACCTGGGATAAACCTATATATGCTGTAGCATATTAAGAAAATCTCAAAGGATTAAAATGATTCCGTTTTTGCTCGTAGCGTTCTCAGAACTGT
The DNA here is from genome assembly GCF_059453375.1 of Lepisosteus platostomus. Classification (NCBI taxonomy): domain Eukaryota; kingdom Metazoa; phylum Chordata; class Actinopteri; order Semionotiformes; family Lepisosteidae; genus Lepisosteus; species Lepisosteus platostomus. Next base: position 10,057,766 of record NC_142628.1, read on the forward strand.
TTAAATTGGCGGTGCCTTCTGCTTTAGAAAGTAAGCAGACTTCTGTTACTAGGTTTTTGGCCGGTAACCAGCATCTCCCAGAGCAGGATGGATCAGCTCTTTTCCCCCACTGTTCTCATCTAAAACCTGGCCGCAAAGCTACTCCAGCTCCAAGCTTTCCAGAAGGCTCCATCCCAGGAACCCTCGACTGCCATTTGGTTTGTGGTTTTTAAATCTCGCAGGACTTCTTTGCAGTGGGCTCAACTATGCTGAAGAGGCACTTGCTTCATGAGTGAGTTATTATTAAACTTTAAGGTCAATTGTGGCACTAACATCTCTGTGGAAGCTTTCAACACACAGTGCGGTTTGTCGGACTAATTAAAAATTAATAGAAGGCAGTACATTTATGGTACAGTGCTTTTAATTCTTCATTGTCTTCAACGGGGAAAGAGTTAAAAAGCTAATTTATTCATTTATTTTTTGTTATCAAATTAGCACACAAAACTGCATCTATTTTTCAATTAAGCTTTGATTTACGACTGAATTTGAAAAAGGAATATTGTTTCTGATGAAAATACATAGAAAGTCTGGTAAACACTTAATGCACGGGTTTTGAGATTTCTCAATCTACATTTTTTTTTATCCCAGGCTCTGTTGCTTTTTCGTTTACAGACAATAGCTAATTGAATATCTAAGAAACAATTTAAAAATGATTGCCATTTCATATGCCGTTCATCTCCACGAGGATATTAAAATTCAGGTTTTGCTAATTAAAGGGGTTTATCGTATGAGCAAGAATTGAAGTGCTAAGACATAAACAGGCATCTGTTTTTAACAACGTCATAATTTTCTCAGAATGGGGTGAATACAGGGGATCCCTGCCTTCTGCTTATAGAACAGTTGTGCCTATGTTTGGACTCTGGGCTGTCCACAGACTGCCTCCTCCAGTAGCCAAAGCTTCCATATGCCTTAACAGATGACTCTACCTCCACACTGTGAGGAGAGCTCTCACTGACCCCGCACCAGAATGGGGGCCTCAGACGAGGAAAATAGAGAGAGAAGGCCTGCAGTATGGGGGCAGCTCACACTTAGAGAAATAAAAAAAGAGCATAGAATGGTGATTGAAGCTGCTGGGCATCTTTGATGTACCGAGGAGTTATTATAATAATAATAATAATAATAATAATAATAATAATAATAATAATAATAATAATAATAATAATAATAATAATAATAATAATAATCAGATGTATTGGTCCATGAAATGTGAAACACCCAGAGAAATCACCATTGATACCTGAATAACATTCAGAATAAACAAAAAAGAAAGTCAGCAAGTGATTAAACAGGAGAAAAGGGCAATTAATATGCATGCTGAATCAGCACCATTGAAATAGGTAGCACATAATGCTGTATTGAACAACTCAGTTAAACCAGATTAAATATTCAGCTTATGGACAGTCAGCTATGCCATCCTCAATTGTAAACTGAAAATAGACCGCTCTCTCCAAAAGGATAACATGCACAGAAAACCCCACAGCTTACATTTAGTGGCATTTCCTTGGTCTATCATTAAGTGGCCTCAGTCTGACTCCAAACAAACTAAATTGCCAGGACTTAAAAGCAGATCTGAATTCACTTGATTTATTTTCTGTGGAGTGCAGAGTAATTAGGGAGAGTTAATGATCAATTGTCAACAGTGCTCACAAGTGCATGAAACAAATTAAAAATATATTCTTTAAAATACCTTTTCACATACAGTCCTTTTTAGTGGATTGTCTGAGCACCAGTACATTAATATTGCAAGCAATTTAATATTTAAACATATCAAATGGAATAACGAAAATAACACATTGAATGGAAACTCATTAGCCCTCAAGAGAAATACTTACATAAGCTTTATTCTTACCGTCTTTTCATTAGACAAATAATTTCCCAAAGGCATATATTCACAATGGCTGCTAACAGAAGCCCAATGATGTTATTTTTTTAAAGATGCTCTGTTTGTGAAGCTATGTGAATTATGAAGTTGTGCTTGCTCCTGCTGTACTGGTTAATAATGGTTAGGAGTTCATAATAAACTCCTTTCTTGCAAGAGAAGAATTCCCATTTGAATCTGTGTCATGAAAAACAGACAACATAATTCTCTTAAAAAGGATTAAAAGATCTAAGATAGTTAAAAGGGCTAAAAAGGTGGGATAAAAAAAATCAGATTGCATGCAATGATAATTAAACACCAAACAAGAGAACCGTTCTCAGAAGTGCTACATAATATTATGAATGTTTCCCAACTCCCCTTTCAGTTATTGCTTCTTTTGATCTGCATAAATCCTCCCCCCCTCAAAAAAAAAAAAAACAAGAGTTGTTTAACAATGTGAACAGCTGCTGTCATTAAATGTACAGGTCCGTCCTCTGAGCCCACATGCCCGGTTGTCCTCTCATTTTGCCATCCTCTCCAATTAACTATTAACATGGAGGGCTTTACAGAGGCTCTGGGGGACTCTTTAACAGGCTTCTTGGCGAGTGGAACAACTGCACAGCAGGGGCCCTGGGAAAAGTGTAACACAGGCCGCCGGAAAAGCCCTCCACAGCTCAGCTCAGCAACTCTTAATGACAGTTCACTCGGCAGTCTTCTCTTGAACTGCTGCGGCTTGAAGTTTAACCATTTTTTTTAATGGATTTACTGGAACATATTCTGCAGTTTGGCAGGGAGAGCGGCTTGCTGCATGGAAGAGGAGTCTTTGGAGGCACAATGGGAAGGAAGTGATGGCCGCACCGCTTATTAAAAATGTAAACCGTTTTGACTGTGGACAACGCTCGCGTTTTCTTAGGCCTCACGGGCTCCTGGCTGGCTGACTCAAAATGAGGTCACACTAAAAAGATAACCAACATGGAGTCTGAAGGGCTGCATCTGTTCCTCTGATATGGATTAAAATAAAATCAGAATTTGAGAGTTTATGCACATATTAAATCCAGTATACTTTAAACAGCGTCTCCTTTCATATACGGCAACAACTGTATTTGTCCCTAAAGGTCACATAATTCAGCATAATCTGCAAGGCTAAGCAAAGATAAACTAAGAAGGACTTTCATTTCAATCCTTTAATAAGCGGTCATTAACAGCCTTGCTTGAAGTAAAATCTGAAAATGGCTACAATAAGACGCTTAGTCAAAACACTTATTTTCAGGCAAGCTCAATTGGGTGTACGTCAGGCAGCCCAATTTAATTTAATTTAACAATAAATTAATAAAATAATAAATAATCAGCTCATGATGGTCAATATCATGAATTAATTGCGCCTCATTAAGTTACATGCCAAATATCATTAGCAGAAATCGCTCCCTCAGTAGCTTTCAGGCTACCAGAATGTATTCAATTTTTGAGGTTTTTCCATTCCAGAGTTTAATCCAGTATTCTTGTTCTATGAAACTTTCCCATCAATGTCCCTTTGGCCTTTTCTTCATTATGGACGGTACATTTGTAAAGTTTTATGATGCATACATTTTACATCTAATAGATGTTTACATATATTTAATTCAGATAAAGAGCATTTAACAATTAACAAAATATTCAACTGCTAATTAATTGCTCCCCAAACCTCATAGTTTTTCATAGCCTATAGTTGTTTCCCCATGGTTGTTTTTACAATTCTATTCCATTTAGCCTTTCCAAGATAATGAAAACAGTACTAATTGAATAGCTCACCTGGATGAGGTGTGAAGGCACTGTCACCATGCAAACAGAGAGCGATCCTCTGAGGAGGGCACGAAGGCTATACAGGAATGTCGTAAGACTATGGGCATAGTGTGGGCTCTCCTTATAACAGATGTCATCACCCCAAAGGGCTGAGCCAAGTGAATGGATTCCTATCCTTAGAATGCTTCTTGGCTTGTTCTATTAAAAAGAAAAAAAAGATGAATGCATAAAGGTTTTTCTTCCAAAAAATGCTTGCTGATCATGAGAAAATACCTTACAGACCAACAAAGAAATACGCTAAATTATCTTATATCTTTTATTATATATCTACTGGTGATTCTTTTTTATTCATATACTGATGCACAATGAAAATACAACTGATTTGCAGCATTGGTCTCATACATAATGCAGAAAACTTCGGCAAAACATAAAAGAGAGACCAAGTAAAGTGACTCTGTATTGTGATTGAACTATTTCAGTAAGATATGATTTTAATTAAGGAAGAATAGAAAAAGATTGGGCTATGCCCCATCAGGATTATGAAGATCATCTGAATACAGCCTGTCAGTGAGAGTAACTGCCTGGAGAATAAAATATTGTGGTTTAGCAACATCTAAGAGAAACAAGGCAAGGACAGGCCTGGATCCTGCTCCAGGAGAACAATCACAAAAATGCTAGGATTATACTGGCACAACTCAGAGAAAATAATGTTGAGATCTCACTGTGGCCATCTTCTTCTACTGCCCTGACTCCAATACAATAGCTTTGGGACAAGCTCATCACTGCCATCAACCGGAGACAACTGCAACCAGCCAACCTTTGCCAGCTTGTTAATGCTGTATAGGACAAATAGTAGAGCATCCCACAGCAGTCTATTCAGAGGCTGATCAGGTCTGTGAGTCAGCACTGCCAGGATTGGGTTAATGCTTCCGGAGGTCATACCCAATACTATCTGTGTACATTTTAATTTTGACAGTGTGTCATGTTTCATGCATAAAACGTACTCTAATTTAATCTTTGGTTTGGATTTTTGGCTCACATTTCTTGTATTTTTATTTGATAGTTACATTTAACATATTTTATTAAATCCATTTGACTTGAATGTCTTGTGTTTTGTGCATCAGTATACTTTCTGAAACAAAACCATAGAATAAATACATCTTGAGTGAACATTTCTAATACTAGGCATGTTGATTCAAAATGTCGTTTGGGGAACATTTTAGAGTTCATACACTTGCAAAGTATTACAAAAACATAATGACAGTGCTCATTCATATAGTTGCAGAATACCACAGTTACATTTTTTATTAAACAATTGTTAAATGAAGGAGCCACTGGACAGGGTGACAATAAGATTTTGAAAAGCTGTCTAGACTTGCTTTCACAATGTCTGATGACTTACAAAAGCAGGTTGCATATTTGGCACATCAACAAGGCTAGGCGGCTGAACAGCCTTATTAAGAGCTACACTCTTGCAAAAGACGACAAAACAAGTGATGAAGTGCCAAGACAAGATCGCTCTGCTAAGCCTCCAACTACTTCAGGCCAAAAGTTTCTTGTGGTATTACAGTCAATTCTTCCTATGAAGGAGATCGATACTTCCACTTCCACACTTCCAGTTCGCGCTTAAACTTGCTACATAGAAATTCCAATATCACTTAACTGAAGTACATATCAATGCTTTAAAAATAAGGTTAGAATTTGTAACAGAACACTGGCCAGTATGTCATTTAGCCTAGAATAAGTTTCCATGCTGTTGAACATCTAGTTCATTCTGATTATTGTTCACTGAAAACAGAAAAAGAAGACTTTGATTAAAATAAAATGTCTTTGCTTTATATAATTTGAAAATTAAATAAGCAAACAAATACTAAGAGGCATTAAAAGCGCAATACATTCAGTCTATTGGAGCCAACAGCCTTTCCTCCAGTTATAATGTCTGTCTGTATATATTATGTTCTGATATAAGATGCAGAATCCCCACTATACAAACAGCAAACATCTCATCCCAGGACATTCAGATAATATAAAGGTTAAGAAGATTATTATGTTCATATTTAATCAGGCTTTAAAATAAAGACTTTTCAAAGCAATTTATTAAACTAGAGTTTGAGAATAAACTTGGTCCACTACAGAATTGAGAGTGAATCACTGTATTGAATTGAGGACATTCAATGTTCTGTAAATTGAACCATCAGGATTCTGGAAGCCACTTAAATTGGCTGCACCTGTTAAAGACTGTTCTAAGTGGCATCATTGGCACCTTATTCACAATCTCAGCTCTGATGGAGGAAAGTGATTGAGGAAAAGAAAATGAAAAGCTCTCCCTGAAAACTACTACTGCAGAAGAAGCTATTAAGGTGGTGATAGGTTCACAGTAACATATGTTCCTGTCCATACAGAATCTTTGACAGCTTAACTTTTTGTCAGGCTGACCTTCAGCTAAAACACAAGCTAAATCCTTTAGGGTACCTCTGACAACTATTTATTTTAACCAAAACTGGAGAGTGCTCTCCAAAGCTATTTTTGCTTTATACTGTAGTCAAGCAATTTAGTTTTGTCATCATGGATGTTAATATGAATAAGTATAATATAATAGGTTTTATTTCATATTCTTCAGAGATTAAAAGACTGCCTCTCAAACTTGCTCACTGATCTTTATCGATTACGTGAGAATGTTGGCAGCAGCAGAATAAGTTCTGAAGGTACATTTTATCTGTACCATTTTATCTGAAGAAAATGCTGTCATACTTATTGGCCAGTGCTTCCTTCATGCAGCATGACAATGACTCAAACCATACAGCCAAGGAGTTCATCAGGGAAATAAAGTGTAAAATCTTTTGGCTAACTCAATCTCCAGATTTAAATCCAATTGAGCATGCATTTTACATGCTGAAGAAAAAAAGGAAGTAAGAAATCACAAGAACAGGCAAGAACTCAATGAGACTGAACAAATGTTTACCAAATCAGCTCAAATACGCAGTTTGGTGGGTCACAGCCATCAATGCAGTAATTGCATCCAAGAGAAATAACATCAGATATAAACATTTATCCCCTGATGTTAAAAGTCCCTACACTTAGTCACTTGATATCATTGGATTGAACACAATGTATGTTTCGTTCTAATATGGTTGTGTAAACATGGCATTACTGAAAAACAAAACAAGTTGTACTTATTCATACTAATTTCAAATTGATTACAAATTCAAATTGCTTGACTAGAAGGCAAAAAGATATGTATTGATTTTGCTATCTCAATGCACTTGGAGGGCAATTCATTTTGGATTTGGAAAGCTGAAGCACAAATTCAAAATCGAACACAAGCATCTAAGAAAAATAAACCGTATTGTTGTGCTCCGTTCCAGCAATCACTGTGTTGGCTGAAAAGGTTCCCAGGGTGTGGGTGTCACTTCACTGCATTCGCTTTCTGCTTTCTGTAAGATTTCCTGCTTTCAGAGGAGCTGTCATCGTGCTGGAGGAGTTTCTGGGCGCACGATACTGTGGGAACTGTTATGACATGCCTGTTGCCATGGCTACCACAAGGAAGGGGGAGAGGTGCCTGTCAGGGACCAATTTACTTCTCCAGAGGGGCATCCTCACGGCAGGGATGACAAGTCTGCCCGGATCTGTACCGAAGCCTCACCAAAGGCTGGGAGCTCAGCAATAAGGACCTGGGGTTGGACACAGCTAACCCCAAAAAGCTCCAAAACCTTCTCATAAAAAAGCCAGAAATCGACTTCTGCAGAAGCCTGTACAAATAATGTGTACGGCATAATATGTATTAAGATGCACATAATATATATTGCAAGATTTGCATTGATATTGTGTCAAATACCAAAAATAAGATTTATAATACTGATACTAGCATTGGTAAGATAAATCTAAGGACTTGGTGAAGAACTTCAAATCAACTTGTCTATCAGAAATCTTAGCTTTGTACTTATTAGTAGGTTTACTTGATGGGGCAGTCATAAGTATCTGACACAAAATGTAATGGTTTGTGTTTTGATTTTAGAAAAAGCACTGAAGTCCTGATATAATCTTATCATAGGTTACACTGAACGTATAAACTTTGCTTAATAGCAGCATTGTGATTTCTATAGTGTGATTCCTAGGTCAAATAACTTTTTGCCTTCTATATCACTTTAACCTCCAATTGTTAATTTACCGGTACTGTGTGATGAACCATGTACTTATACATTTTTATACATGAAAATGAGGTAATCTGTGCCCAAGTGATGTATTATCCATGAAGGATACAAAAACATTTTATGTAAGAAAAAAATAAATTATTTTCTCATTAAGAACAGGGGTATAAGATATTAAACTTGGGGAGAAAGATAATTTTTTGGACGAAAAAGAGCTACTATTATTAGTCACCATTGCAAAATAAAAGTGTCAAATAATATTCAGGCTGATGGTAAAATGTAGGAAAAAAATATTGTTCAGATGATAGCTATCAGCTTTATAGAGCTGTCCCTCATCTCTTATGTTAAATCATCATGTCAAACTACTGTAGACCCAGGAAGATTTGAAATGATAAAAGAGTAAAACACAAGTCAGAACTGAGAGTTAAGGGGAAAAAAAACTTTTTGGTGAGTCAGTTTTCATTAGTTTAACATTTTCAAAAGCAAAAAACAAGATAAGAAGAAATCTTATTAAAAAGTTTTTGTGTCAACACAATTCTTTTTCAAACTCTGGGAAAGGCACATGTCTTTCAGGCTATATAAGACATGATAAAATATTAATTGTCAAAAGAACAACATCAGTTCCTTATAAGCTGATAATGACAGCTTAAAGAGTTTGCCAGGTGTACAGCTGTGAATTTTGGAATAACATAATAAAATAACATGTCACACAAACTTCATAGGGGTGTACTGATGTAGTTTCACGTTTCTTTCTTCCTATCATGCACGTGTTTTCTAATTGGTAGCTACTAAGCTGCTTACTCAGTTTTAAATGTTGAAGTTTCACTCTGTTAGATGTTAATTACAGTCACATACAGTATATACCTCATCATTAGGCAATATAAACCTAGTACATCTCTACCTCTTTAAATCCATTTTATCCCTCTTCAACAGAAGATATTTAACTAAGATCTGCAGTGTTCCCAGAGACAACAGTGACAGACTCCGAGAACAAGTTAATGAGAATTAACATATTGCCTGCACTATGTCTTTGCACTGCTTGTTTACTTCGGCTGTGCTTAGAAACAGCTTGTTCACTGTTGATTATTCTAAACCCTCATGGTTCAAGCCCTCCCCAGGGTGTTATGAAAACAACATTAGTTACTTGATTACAGAAAAGGCTGAGGGCTGGCTCTCCATACCTGGAGACAGGCTCCGTCAAATCCTTCCCTGTGAATGACTCCCTGGATGGATCTCAACAGCTTGGTATAGCCAATGTTCATACGGCTAGAGATACACAGAGAAAAAAAAAGATTAATGTGAAGCAGCAGATGTAAAAACAGGCTTTTGAGCCAATTCAGTCATGGAAGTGCTGTCTTGTCATAGTAAACACTGCTTTTCCTGTGGGGAAACAAAGTTTTTTATATACCACATATAAAAAAAAAACATGGCAAGACAGGTACATTTCTGGGATCTCATGGAAATCCAAATTAATTCAGGGACATTATACAGTCAGCCCTGAATGGAAGATTTGGAAAATACCATAGACAATTTTAAGGAAATGATCCATCAGTCATTGCGTAATGATGCTATACTCTCTACCTGTTTGATATAAACACACAAATTAATACCTACCGATTATTATATACACTACATAACCTTCTCTATAGGTCAAGTATTCTTTGTTGTGATGCACATCACGTGTTTTAGTGATAAAAATTCAGATCTGCAGTGTCTAAGAACACAAGCAAAGAGAATGATACACCGAGTCAGTGTTTGGGAATGGTGACACTGTGTTCATTTACTAATACTGAATCCACACTTGAGTGTAGCATTACTTACACAGTAGTAGCTTTAAACCTGTTATTTAAAGTACAGAGCTCTCACAACATGAGTGCTGTGAGGGAAAAGGATAATTTAAAGCTCCCTGCTTTTGATAATCAAAATTAGGATGTATCTTCAGAATCGTATGGAACGTCTTTTATTAATTCTTAACCTGTTAACATAGAATGTGCTGAAATACATTATAGGTTTACATAGAATGTATATTATTCAGTGTGTGTGCTGGGCACAGCTCTTACTAATATATTTTAGAACCAGCTCACAAAGCGCCTTCCTCCATACCCTGAAGAGTTAACGGAAAAATATTGATAACTCAAATTAACAAATCAATTTAAAAACATCAGACGTCAGCTGTGATTGTCTGAGATTAAGTCCCTTTGGGCCCTGACACTCAATGAAAAGCAAATTCTGCTGAGACTGAGATGGTTTCATTATGTCAGCCTCACTTAACTCCAGGAAAATTAATGATTTAATGAAGCAACTTAAAGGGTGCCACCACCACAGCATTTCTGCGTAAGATCACAGATAATTAACACACAGTTAATGAACTGCTACGCCAGGCACACCTGATCAATGTTCCTTTCACCTTAGCTCATCTTGTCTCAACTCAGCCTTTTTCCATTTCACAAAACATCCTGCAGCCAAAAAAGTTATTCCCTCTTACCTGAAGAGATTTGTCTGCAAGACAAACAACTGTCCTGGGGCTATTTATCTTTTTACTAAAAACATTAGATTCTTTTCTCGTGTTAAATTTCTCTTATATATATATATTCTATTCTAAACTCTCCTATACACTCTTATTCTGGTTTCTAAAGCACAACTGGAAACCCGGTCACAGGTAAAAGAAAAGTGAATTTTAGAGCTTGCTCTTGCATGCCACACTAGATTTTATTTACAAATTCTGCAAATCATAAAGCTTTTAATATTTACTTCACAGAATCTTCACAGAAGATTTCCAGTTACTACATTCTGTTGAATTATAAAGCCAGATATAATTATTAAAACAATATTAGGGAGTGGTAAGGTGTTAAACTGATTTTAAACCTACTTGATAATTCCATACAATAAACTGAATTAACCATAATAGCTCCCATTTTTACAAGTGTCTCAACTATTCTCACAGGCCAAAACTTAAGGACCCTTCTCAGAATGATGTGTTTATCCTCTGCCGAGCAGCTAAAATACTGATTGAACAGGAAATTGTGAAATGTATGTTTCGCAAGGATTTTAATAATAATCATCATCACTACAGTTATACAGCAGATGTCTGGAAACTCCACTCAAAGTGCTTTACAGGTGCAGGAGTTTACAGAACTCCCTTCTACCTCAAATGTCTAACTCCTAAGTGCACCACAACTCTCACCACACTTCATCTACCAGTGGGGAGGAGAGAAGAGTGATGAAGCCAGTTCATTGATGGGGATTATAAGGAGGCCATGATTGGTAAAGGCCATGGGAAATGTGGCCATGACAACATGACACCCCTACTCTTTCCAAGAAATGCTCTGGGATTTTTAATGACCACGGAGAGTCAGGACCTCTCTTACATCTCACTTGAAGGACATCATCTTTGGTAAGGCATAGCTTCCCCATGACCATACTAGGGCATTAGGACCCACACAGACCACAGGGTGAGCACTCCTAGCTTTCCCAGGAGGTCTTCCATCCAGGTACTGACCTGGATCACACCAGCTGAGCCTCGGTGGGTTGTCAATCGTTAGCGCTGGGTGAAATGACTGATAGCAATACTGTATTGTCACTCAATCCCATTCCATTCTTTTAAAGGACCTGCCCACAGCTGAGGTTGTAATGAGTGTAATGGCTGGTGGGGCTGAGCTGTGTGTTCTACTGTTTCTACTCATCTTCACCGGGACTGGGATCTAGGGTTTGGATTCAGGCCAGGGGAGATCATGAATGTCCTTCTTGTACTTGTCAAGCCTTTGGCTGGTGAGTGTACGAGTACTGCTGAGAAAATCTCAGTGTTAACCGATGAAGCCACATCAAGATACTGTACCAACCTGAAGTATGTTAATGATTAAAACAAGTTCTCAGCTGAGAACAAGAACAAGGTTCTCTTGTCTTGTCCCAATCCTGATGTCATCTCTCCAGACTCATTTCCATCACAGCTCAGGACACCTCTGAAGGGTCAGTGCTGGATCTCACTATTGTGTCCAGCCATCACACTGGACAACATGTCTAAATACTACTGCATCACTTCTTCACCATTGCATGACTAAATGGGTAAATGTAAATATATTGAATTTGGTCCACAAATTAGTTATGCTCTTCTGTTAGGGGGATATAGAAGACTTGCTTAGCTCCCCCCTTCAATAGGAGTTCTCCTGACGCTACTCTTCGCATATACCTCACAATGTAGGATTTGTAATTTAAGAAAAATAAACCAGCTGGAGGAAAACAATGGCAGTTCTGCTGTACTTGAAAAGCCTCACTAGCCTTATTTATTTTGGACCATTTTCCACGTTTTTATTTTGAATGTTCCATTACAAAGTGGAGCAGTCTCAATGCACTTCATTAAGCTTCGTTCCAGCAGATTTAAGAGAAACAAAGATATCACTAGCTGTTCATCCCAAAAAAAAAAGAAGAAATTGACATGAAAGTCAGGCCATTTCGCAACAGTTCATCTAATAATGAGAGCAGAGATAATACCAATGGAGGCAAGAAAGAGTTTCTGTATATAGAAACCTATTTGTAGGAAGAACGAAAGACTAAGGCTTTTGTTTTCCCATCATAAAATGATGTTCACTTCCAAACAACCTACTGCCACTATAAAGCAAAGTATCTAAGGTGACTACTGCAGTTCTTATTTAGAAGTGTTTACATATTCTAAATGTAATTTTTAAAAATCACACTCAATTGTTCTTTAGACATTAAGATTCATCATATTTTTCAAATACAAGTATGACTAATTCACTCCCTCCACATTAAACAGACTTTTAAACCAGCTATGTTTTTACTAAAACATTTACAGCAATGTACAAATGCTTTTTATAGTACCTATATAGAGTATAAACAATATTAAAGCCTAGGCTCACCTCAACAATCGGAATAATCAAAAAACAAAAAAACTGGCAGCCAAATCCATCTTTACAATCAGTATTAGATAAAGAGCTCCTCTCATTTGCTAGTTTTTTTCTTCACCTGGAAACACATCTCCAGACGCATTAAGTAAGGGATACAAATTTAAATACGCTTAAGATACTTAAGAACTTGGCACTAGATTTGCTTTAATCAGGTTTTACTCACAAGAATAAAGGAGCATTCTAAAAAGGTAACTCTTAATGTCATCCAGGTACTACAGCAAAATACATTTATTAAGGAACTCCAATGTGTGAAAACTGTTAACACCAATAAACTGAGGAAAGGGGGCTAGTAATTAAGTATTTGAGACACAGATATTAAGTATTAGTTTTGCTGAACCAAATACAATTTATTCCATTTCAGCAAAATTCATTTTCACATTCTTTGAATTCTATGTAAAAAGCAAGCATTTCACACTGTTGCCATTATGTTTAATATATTGTATCATGCCCATCCCACTGAGCTTATTTCTTATAGATAATGACAAGATGTAGGTGATAATCCATGTGAGCAAATGTGTTAGCTAATTAAGATTATACCCAGAGAAGTGCCTAAGTACAGTACTGCTCTGCAAGACATTCCTTCCATTGTAAAAGTAGCTCCATTTAAACAACAGGGTCCATATCACCTAGCGGGTAATTTATACCAATTACACCATATCATAAAATAGCCCAATTTAATAGTCAGAAAGTCAACATGGGGCATTTTACATGTGTAAGACAAAACAGTTAAAGGATTAATTTTTAGTCAATGAGCTGTCATTTTGTCTCACTGATGAGTTTTCCCTTCAGAGGATATTATAGTTGTCAGAAATGTAGTGCTGTCTATAATTTAGTGAAAGATAAGTCCCTAAAATCCACAAAAGCTTAATGACAATTGCACAGTATTTCTTAAGAGAGATTTCCTTTCTTTATTTATTACTTTGTACAGCATTTCTGCTGCCAAAGATCAAAACCTAATTGAATGGTAATTACATTACTGCTGAATTATAAGTCAAAAGAACTATTTTTTCTCCTTAACAAAGTGCCAGTAATTTTTATTTTTTTACCACTTCAATCTGAAACTGCTAATTGCTAATCAAACTGCCTACGCTACAATTGTAGTAGCTGGACCATCCACATCTCCCAACAAAATGCACACCAGAGCTGTTTATCACACAGTAAGGCCTACAGGCCCAAAGCAGAGATAGCATCGACTGGAACAGCAATACAGTTCTCAATGACACAATTGCAAGATCATGGCACTGTCTGTCCTGTGGCAACGCAAAGGATAGTTGGCAAAGTTTAGCTATCTTACCTGGCCCCAGGACCTAGAGCACCACTTGTGCACTGTTGCATAAGGTATCCTGATGACAGCCCACAGAAAGCATAGCCTAAGAGACAAACTAATGGACTATGGCATTTAGCCTTTGCTCCAAACAAGAGCCTTTTAATGGCTGAGCCATTGGGGAGCTCCTTTTTCAAATGGCCACCATATGCACAATATACTTATAAGATGTTCATGATACATTAGGTAAAAAGTAACCTACACAGCCTTATTTTTGAGCTTTATTTTTTTAGATTTGTCAAGATTTTTGTGATACCCAACTTGTCTGTATGAGTCCACTGTTTTTCACATCTCAGCTTGCAGCTACCAACCCAGACAACCCTACATGGGAGCGTGAGGAAGTGTAGGCGGACTCCTCCAGCTCAGCCCCCTCCGGTCCCTTCGCCTATTAACACATCATAGGCACAGCTCCCCAGCACAGGCTCAGCAGGGGTCGTGTACCCCATGCCGTGGGGCCTGGGAGGTTGCAGGGGTCGACTGGTTGCTGCCAGCCGTGTGAGCCCTGGTCGACTAATCCTGACCCGGCCCATTGTGTGCCACTATCTGGGAAAGCCCAGTCACAGACAGCAAGTGGCAAGAACCAGGCTCGATCTCGCAGTTGCAAAGCTCAGCCGACGTGCATCACATTGGGTGAGCAAGTGGCTTTCTTCATTTTGCCCTACGGAGATCACGAATAAGATAGGTTCAGCATCAGAGTAATGCTTTTTTTTCCCCCCACTAAGAGATGGAAATGGATATAAATTCTTGTATATATGTAAATATAATATTAAGAAAGCGCAGAGGAACTCTCAACACTTCATAATTCTCATTGAAATGGGACATATAATATGATCCTCATTTCTTTTACTGTGGCAATGGAGGAGTTTAAAACATGTTACTTTCTATGACTCATTCAGCACAAGTTAATCTTCCTTTTTACTGCACAAACATTGACTTATGGGTTAGCAACCTATTCTAAAATCCTAATGGCTTGTATATATAAATTGTTAAAAGAGTATTTACTGAAATAAAACTGGGAGCTTCATAAAACTCCCTTCTCTATGCAAAACTGACCAGATTGATTTGTTTGCCATGTAGCTCAAAAGCCTTCCTAATGTAAAGAGCAGGTCCGACCTTTGATCATGAAAGACACGAAAAACCATAAAACCTAAAAGCAAACATCTTTTATTTGCACAAATTCGCAAAGCTTTTAACAAGCCAATTTACGTTCTTGGAAAATTGAAATATATTTTAAACGCAAAAAGCATAAAGTTGTTTTTTTTTCAATCTTTATTAGCAGAGCAGATGCTATAAAACAACAAATTATCCTGTCCATTACTAATCACTCACCGTTTATAGGAAATGTTCCAGCCTCATTTAGAGTCAACCACATGTTCGCATAAAATACAGTTTAAGATTAAATCTAGTTGGACTTAACCTACATGTATTTTCTGGCTTACCATCAGAAAAACTGCGGTAAGACCAGCAAATACATTTTAATAAACCACTACCCAGGAATAATATCTCAATACAGTATTTTATAGGTACTTAATATACATATTGTAAGAGATGCATTTTCTGTAAAATGATGTTGATAACCCTACCTTAGATCTTCAGGGGATTCTAAAGGCAGTTCAGAAGGAAGGAAAAACAAATCACATCTAGCAGCCTGTCTCATCTCTGAGTTCATTGACTTGGACACATCAAAATAGTGGCCAAATCTTGTTGAAGATGCCAGTGTTGTCTGCAAGGAATCACAAAAATATTTCAAGGCTTTTGTGCGCAATGATGGCTGGACAAATAAAGCATACTAAAGAATCAAATAGGTTTTTAATTAACATAGAAAAGACAGCTGCCCACTGCTGCCTTAAGGTTTACAGCTAAATACTGTAAGGGAATCTACACATAGACGTCTAACGTTGCTGCTAATTGCCTAGTAAATAATAACCTCTTCATGGAACTTTTGAAGTTTTTAGGTGCAAAAATAAAGATTACTTTCAAGTATGCATTTAATCTGATAGTTCTTTTTTGCTACATACTGTATGTTTTTTTTACATTTGAGCATGTAAGTTTCATAGCTGTCGTTAGTCCCATTATAGAAAAGGAAAGTGAGGACTTTATACATCAAGATGTTTTGAAAGGTGGCATTCCAAGGAAACTTTACATGTTAATGGGTGTATCTCCAAGACTTCACACTGTTCAAGGTGACTTTAGACAGCTTATAATGGACTTAAAATCTTATATATTATATTTTATTAAATAAACATTTTATTAAAACTAAACTAAGAAGCCTCATAATTTCCATTTCCACCATAAATACAGTCACATACTGATTTTTTGTTTCATGGTGCTATGCAAAATAAAACAGTAAAGGTATGTGGGGTGGGTTACAAACTGTGTACTTCACTGATATATATAGAAATCATTAATGAGAATTGAGTGTTAATGATTAAAATATAAGCATGTATTGTAATACAAGAAGGATATAAAAGAATCATGTTATGACATGACATTATAATAAAAATATTATTTCACAATACTAAACAATAAAGAAAAAATTATATTCTAAAACCAAAATTATTTTTTATGTTTCACAGAATAACTTTCCTGCAGTTAAATGGCAAGCACTGAATTAAAATAATATGAAAAAAAAGACTTTGTTTACTGTTTTAAATAAGATGAGGCTCTTCTTGGCATGATAATCTATACTTAATCTGGATAAGGGATCAGAATGTTTTTTTATTACTGCAATGCCTACCAGAGCTCATCTTTTCATTGTGCACAACACAACCTCCTTAACGTTTTAGAAGGGCCTTGACTAACTGAACTTTGATCTGATGTCTTCATTGAGAAAAACTCCAGGTTGCTGATTTAGGATGCAAATCCTTCGTGAGGCCTATTGGTGTTTTGTAAAGATGGCAAAGAGAAAAAAAAAGAGAAGTTTCCAAGGACCTCTAAGGGAATCCTGGGGGCACACTGGTATCCTTAATCCACATTGCAGTATGGATTAAGGTAGGGGATAACCTTTCTTAATTCAGAAGAAAGAGTATAGCATCTACAAGCTGGGTGGAGACTAGGATTTAGTCATAATAAAACACTGTGCAATAAAAGCGTGGTCTGTGTCAGAGTCCTGTGAACAGGCCTCAATGTACCAAATTCCCAGGCCTAGTGGGGAAGCTTGCAAAAGCCTACCTGAATCAACTAAGCGTGAGTAATCTGCCTTAGTTGAATGGCTGGGGTGAAGCCTTTTCATTCCTTAGAAGTTTAAGAGTTGATAAATTTATTATCAGTGACTATTAGGCTCTGTGCCTGTCACCTCTTCAGTTCTGAAAAGTAAGTCTGGAGGAAAGAAAAGGGAATGAATCTGTCAGCTAGCAGACGGCTTTTTGACTACCTTCTGCTGCTGATGCCTCTAATTGCAATACTAATGTGTTAGAAACCTCAGATTTGAGATGAACCAAAGCAGAAAATTGATTTCATGCTGTGACAGTTTATATATTGCCCCAAGTACACAAATGGCTCATTCAGAAGGAACTGCACCTTCTAATTTTGTTTAGAGATAGCCTTAACCACTTTGTAACCTTGGAGAGAGATTGGTTTATATAACAGCTTTCCTGCAATAAAAAAAGCTTTATTCTATTATTTCACATTCTTATGCAATTTCTGTCTTACATTGTGATGGTAATTAAGTTTTGTTTTAATCCCTGTACTGAATAATAATATAATGAATTCAGATAATGGGCTAAGAAATACAACCTTTTGTTTTTTAAACAGTGTACTTTTAAAAATCTTTTATTAAAAATAGATACGGTGGATGGAAATAAGCCAAATCTGCTTTGTTCTCATGGATTACATCTGCAAAAGCTTCCACAAAGGACTCAGTGATTTGATACAAATTACAAGTGCTTTCCACACACACTTAGCACATGGATAAACAATTTATTAGCTCCATTCAACATTTTTACTTCGAATGCTGTATGAAAACCAAGAAACAGAAAAGGGCGTGGCATGCAACAATACATTATAGTACTTGCTCGTATGCCTGTCCAATTGTACCCAATGAACTGAGATAAACTACCAAAAATAGAGCCAAAAGCTTCAAGCATACTTAATAGTTTTATAGAGTGGCTCATTACAACATTTGCCATGTCATTACCCCTCTGTACAGAGGCCACAGAAACAAACACCTCCCCAAATGTGAACCCTTCTAGCCTGTCTGAGGTCATTAAAGGTCTTCAGATCATTTCGTTTCTTTTCTCTTGCTTTTTCGAAACCATTCATTCTGCAGAAACCATTTCCTTACAATGAATGTTTATGAAGAAGACTTGTCAATCGATCAATGAAATATGAACAAACCTATAAAAAATGATGAAATAAAGAACAGCATTAGAACCTGCCTCTGTTTCTTTAAATAACAGATTGCATCCAAAATATGCTCTTGCTTTTAATTTTGTAAATGACTCACATTTGTGAGACATAAAACTGTCTTTTTGATGCATTGGATCACCATATACTGTGAATCTTCTTCTTAGTACTGCTGTGAAAACACTATTTATCACAATCATAGATGAATGTCCACTACTACTGCCCACTGTGTGTTAAATTGTTTTAATTCAAACAATGCTGTCATCTGAAATTGGTCTTGTTCATTTGTGACAGTGTGTTTAACAACTTAAAGAAGAAAGAACTTAGAATAAAAAAAGGTTCCAAGTCTTTTGATCTTTTTGCCCCCTTCTTAAAAACACACGAAGCAACAAGGGAAATTGCTCCTAAGGTCCACTGCACACTGTATCTGATACACTTAGCATCCACCCTCTGAAAATATATCTATCAAAATGGTTGCACATTGGTGTATTAAAATTGCACCAGAAGTAACAATAGTTCCAGCAGCAATGATGAAGATGTACAATGCTTAATCAGATGTCTTTTTGGGGCAGCAAAAACCACCATGCTCCTGTACTGCTCACAGGTGTTAATATAAAAGTCATTACAGTGTAGTGCCATATGATGTTGTGACACGTAAGACAAAGTGATCCCTGTTCACATACCTGTACTTGTGGAAGGTTCTGATAGCGCCAGGCTATTTTCATAGAGTCTTGGCATTCCGGATCACTCCCTTGCTTTTGCAGGTGTTCCGCATTGGTGTTTGGAACGTCGTCAAGAAGAGGAGCCGGAAGTTCCTGGTAAAAGATACAAGTGAGATTTTACAATACACTTTGAAATAAGTCCTAAAGAAGAAGAAAGTTTGAATAGCGCTGTGATTTACTGTTGCCTCACTACTGGACATCCCTCACACTGTTGTGGAATGTTGCTGTAACTCAAACGGAAAGTCAAGCAAATACAGTTTCTGGTAGAAGATCCACTAGACTACCACAGAGATAAAACTATAAACGTCTTGGCAATTTAACATGTATTAGTGTAAGCTCTTCAACAAGATCTGGCATCAATAATAAAATATTGGAAATAATATACGTTTAACAGAATAAAAAAAAGAGAGAAAATACCAAATTCTGGTTTCTTATAAATAAACCAATTTACCATACAAAAATGAAATCTAGAAGTACAGACAGAACTTGAATAGAAAACAGGATAAACTAATCTGAGTTCAACCATTTCAAAAAACGGAAGTATAAATGCCCTTAGGAGCTTTCCCTTCCATATTCAATAACAAAAACAAGCTATTGTCTTACAAATAACACCTCAAATTAGCCCTGCTACGTTTTGTGACAAGAGCCACCCTCATTATGCTTGATTATGCATAGGCCAATCAGCACTTCCTGCAGATCAGTTTTCTGTCCCAGATCATTAAGATAATTCCTATTTAAACACTCACCTAACTCCCTGGGCTGGCCATTGTTTCAGCTTTTTCTACTTACATAATCAGTGACACACCTGTTGCTGTCACCTTGTACAGCGCAGTCTTCCTTTAACACACATGTCAGCTCTGAGATGGAAATCTCAGTAGGGGATTAACCATTTTACACCAGTCAACTTTAATGTAACAAAGGAGCAAGGTGAACCTGGCACTCCCTCAGGTGCCGCCAGTCTGCTGTAAGTCTTCACTTCTATATTGAAAAGCCCTCATATGGCCGCTCCGCTCACAGCAACACAACTGCACACCTGAACGCAAACTCCCCTTTCCAGTCAGATACCCACGGCTTTTCTTACGCGTACTTACTTCCTGATATACAGTACATGCACACTCATACATTTATTCTCGAACTCACTCCTCCCTCAACACACAGACCCACAAATACACAAGTACTTTACAGAATACATACAAACCCACACTCTTAAAGACACTTTTCACTCAAACACACACACACGAAAGGACACATTTGTGAGTGGACTTCCCTGTTTTCCTCAGATTGAACTGCAGTATTTTATTTATGGTGCTGTTCCTTGCTCTCGCAAGTACTCACAGCGGACAACAACATAAGACTTAACAAAAAGTTAAAAGCTAACTGACTACATTATTACTGAGTTTCAGTTCTGAAATCTCAACAATATCAATGCATTTGGTTCTTGACTCATTAAGCAAAAGGCAGAAATTATCTCTATTACAAAAAATGGCAACAAAAGTGGTTCTGCTGGTACTTTTCTGGAAAAAAATCTGACAAGTCCTGGGACATTTTAGTGACAAGAATTACAACATTTATTAAAAACAACACAAGTAAGTGAACAGATATATAAGCACACAAGATGGAGCAGGAAGGCTATAAATGTCTAAAATCCCACTAATGATACTGTAGCCTAGAAGAGCTTCTCGTGTTAAAGACTTTATGGCTCAGTAATTAAAGTTATTCTGTTTATAGATTTTTATGAAAACATAATCAGAAATAACAGAACTATAGCAGAAATGTTGCCATACAGTGGGAATTCCAAATCTAAACCTTTATGGCTTGCAAAGACAACGGTCAGTCTCCCTTGGGGTAGATATTTTAGTTCACAAAAAGTCTTTTTTTAAAAAAAAAAAGAGACAAGAGGTTAAGTGATGACCTCCCATTGTATCAATCAAAATATTTACAATGGCTCTCCATCTGTCTTCCGATTTGAAGCAGCTTACAGCATTCTGTTTCAAATAAAAAAAATGTTCAAAGAAACATTTTAACAATTCGACCCCACTCACTGTTAGATTCTCCAGGGTGCAATAAACTCCAAGCCCAATCACAGCCCAATATTAATGAGGCTTAACATCACTCCCTTCAAAGTCAGTTTAATTGGCTGTTTATCAGTGGTTAAAGGTTCTGAATACCCCTCCAGTTGGAGTATGATGTCTAATATGTGATCATATGTGTGACTGGGCAATCTCTCTTGATTTCAAGAGTACAGTTTCCACTAGTCTGTGTTTGCAGAATGAAACACATATAGGACTTCTGGATTGTCTTATAGCTTCCTCATATAGGAATGTCTCAGCTTTCTTTAACAGGAAAAAAAAGATAAATGTGGTGCATTAGGTCTAATGTTTCTTTTATTACAAAGTAATGATTTGTGTGGAACTGAAACTGAGTCGGGGGGGGGGGGGGTGGGGGGTATTAAATGCATTATTTTCCTCCTTGTTTTATGAAAGTAACCGAAACAACCTAAGTTGTACATCTGGTGAGAGAAAACACATTGCAGCAAACAATAAACAAGAGTATCCAGCTCATTGTCCTTTGACACAGACTTGGACAATTATCTGGAGCTTCTGTGGAGTTATTTGAAAAAATGTGTGAAACCATTAAAAGTTATTTTGGCATTCTTATTCCAACTATGCTTTTTAAGTTAGAAGGCCAAAAGATATAAAACAAGAACATAATATAAAAACATTTTTTTTAAGTTAACTATAATGCCAAATAGTAAATAATCAAAGACTTACGTCTGGCCACTAAATTGTTTGTTAAAGATCAAATAAATGAGTAGCCGAAATTCTTAAGGTAACTGCCAACTAAAAATACAGTGTACAAAAACATGCACATTGCTATATAGATTTTTAAAGAAATGCAATTTAGCAGTTTGAAATCTTAATGCCTCCTTCATCTTCAAGCCCTGACTACAATAGGAGCAAATGTTTTCAATGTTGATGGATAAATTGCTGGGTGGTAAAATATGATATCTAAGGTAGGTGATGGGTCTTTTTATCTTGTGCTTCTCTCCATCAGTTTCATAGCTGTAAGATAATTATAGTCTGTAAGGCAGTCTTTCTGCACATGGGAGTGTCAGTGGCTTTTGCCAT
Source organism: Lepisosteus platostomus (assembly GCF_059453375.1). Classification (NCBI taxonomy): domain Eukaryota; kingdom Metazoa; phylum Chordata; class Actinopteri; order Semionotiformes; family Lepisosteidae; genus Lepisosteus; species Lepisosteus platostomus. Next base: position 10,080,030 of record NC_142628.1, read on the forward strand.
AGTTTCATTTTCCAAATGGTGGAAAATGAAACATTCCAGGACTGTAACTCAAGTGTGATCCATATGAGCCTAAGTAGAAGACTGCTAACAAAATCGTGCATCTTTTACAAGCATTCTGATAACTAAAGAGATATTGCACATGCTTTTTCCATACCTTTAAAATCTCATCCGGGTGGTCTTTGGCAGAAGCTATGAAGAGAGAATGTCCACAGACAACACCTTCTGCTAAGAAATACTTCAGTAACATTCGCGAATAGCTGTCATATTTATCTTCCTCTGTAAAGGAAAAAAAGAAATATTTTAACCAAAAAACAGCAATAGAGAGCCAACTTTACAGGAATCACTTTTGAGCAAGTGAAGTAAAGAAATGACTGCACGTTACATGTGTCACAGACACTCAGAGAAATTGTGTGAAGAATTCAGCATTTAAGGTTTCTTTCCATATGATTAAAAAATTAAAACAGACGCTATTAGAAGAAGCCGTTCATGAAATAATTGCGTGCCTCAGGTTACTTAAAAGGGAAAATTAAGGAGAGAAAGGTCATATTTAAGTAATCAGAAGTCTACCCTCCTTCCCCCAGTTTTTTTTAATACTTATTTTTTGTTGCTGTAATTTTAGTATAAATAAGCTTGTAAAAGTATTGGCTTGTGTCAACTATAATTTATGTGACAAGTTGAAGCCTTATTATTTTATTTACATAACAAATGTCTCCTGTATTTTAAGACAGAGGGTGGCATTGTGGTGCTGTGGTTAGCATTGCTGCCTTGAAGTGCTAGGGCCTGGGGTCAAATGGGGTGCTGTCTGCGTGCAGTTTGTATGTTCATGTGCGTTTCCTCAAGGTGCTACAGTTTACTCCTACAATCCAAAAACATACTTGTAGGTTAACTGGTTTCTGGGAAAACTGGCACTGGTGTGACTGTGTGCATTTGTGTCTGTGTATGCCATGTAACGGACAGACATCCCCTCCAGGGTATATTCTGCCTTGCACCCATTGCTTGCTGGGAATGGCCCCAGCTCTCTCGTGAACCTGTATTGGATACAGCATCAACCTACAGTATACGTACAGACAGTGGCGGATTACTGTTGTGTTACTACATTACCATTGACTTAGGTTTCAAGAAGTGAACGTTAATTTCCCAGGTCCGCATACTGAATGGATAAACAAATTTCTTAAAGAGGATCTACAACAATTGTTGATATGCAATTTGAATAATCATCGGCCTTCAGGGATGACACTGAAAACAGAAGACTCTATGTGATCATTTCAGAGCCAATGAAGATTTGTGCCTCTGATAACCTGGTCAGTTACAGTATTAGTGGATGTTCCTCTTAATACAGTTGACACAAATAAAGTGTACAGTCCATGATTGTAATTGATTTAATGACTGCTAAGTATTACATGAAGAACGATAAGGGATGATAATTCATGACATTGGTTTAACAGTGTTATCTCAAAACAATGAAATAAAAATAAAGATACCATATGGCCATGGTCTGAGAAGTGACTGCCCTGAGACACTAGGGGCAAAAAGCTTTCAGAATATTTATTTCACCACAAAAGGACTTGCAAAATTTCCTTTTAATGGGACAATTCTATAAACTTCCTTGCACAACTACTTAAAGAGACCAAATATACATCTAAACATTCATAGCAATATTATAGTTGCTTTACTTATTACCCAACATAATAAATATGTATGTTTATGATCTACGTAACCTAATTAGGTTAATACAGGTTACATAGGTTACATCATATGTTAAACAAACATTGGAATTTTGTTTTAAGCTTAGGAATAGGATGTTGAATCAAAATGAAATAAAGTGGCTTGGGTTTTACTCAATATTAATTATTCACTAGAACGTGGAGCTTATGGTTTAGTAGGGTCAAAATGGCTGTAGCAAGCCCAGCAAAGCACAATGCTCAATTCCTAAATTCCTAGATGAAATGAGTTGTAATGAATGTATACAGTGTTCACCTGTAATCTTAGCCAGCCAGCTTCAATGTAAAACAGTGATTCCCAATCCAGGCTCTCATGACCCAAATATTTGCTGAGTTTTGTTCCAACTGAGCTCTTGATTATTTAAATGAACCCCAAAGTTCAATTAATAATTTACTAATTGGACCTTTTTAATTTGTTTTCATCACTGAAAGTGAAGTTACTCGACAACATAATCTGTTCAAGAGTGTGGAACAATTAAAAAGGTCTAATTGATAAGGTTACGGGTTCAATTAAAGGTTTAATTAAGCAACTGAAAATCCAGCTGGACTGAAAAGCAGCAGACACTGAGATCTCCAGCCCTGCTATAAGTCCTGTGACCATGGAGTGCTTCTTTGCCAGCTTTAGGGTAAGCAGAGCACCAACAGTAATTACAATGAAAGATGTCTAAAATACCATTATAACTAAACTCTACATACTGTATAATTCCACATACAACTACATTTAACAATTTTGTGTAATGCACAACTCATGCTAAAAGATCTCGTGCAACAGTTTTAGTGCTGTTGACATGTTTCAGGCCTGGTAGGTCTAAAGAAAGCAAATGTTTAAGGGATAATTTTAAAGTCTTACAGCTTTGCTGAAAACATTAAAATGCAAAAGAATGCCTCTGTCCATTGCTCGGGATGTCTACACATCTATAAGGAATTCCACAGCTCTTCAATTTGTCATTTGAAGGTCTCTCCTTTATTGATGGATTTCTAGGTCACCAGCCCTTTGTCGTGTTCAAAGAACCTAAAAGGCACCCAGATGGGGCTTCTCAGATGGTGCCCATTGTATTGAGGTTTCTATAGTGTCTTACAAATGAAATCTGCAGAAAAACCATTAGTCAGACTTGAATTGTTTTAGGTGTGGGCACACATCTCACAGTAATGATGACAGACCCAGGACAGATCAGTCATTTCAACAATTGTGGAGTGGATGCTTTTCCCATAATACTTTACTCATCTTGATATACATCTGCAAATGAACACACTTCAAATAACTTTACAAAAGAAAAAAAAAGCATTCCAGATAAATTTGTGTGAATTATGCACATCAAAACATTTTCTGAGTTCCATACATTTAGAACGTTTTTTAAATCCATTTTCTCCACTGAAACTTAAAACGACTATTCTGACTGACATTCGAAATTTCTAGAGCCACTAGACTGTAAAAAAGGATTTAAGGAGTATGCACATGTTTTTAACCAGTTGGTAACTTTTTTAACTAGTGTTAAACTCATGTAATTTTAAATATCTAGTCAAAAGAAATTAAAAAAATAAAACTGATAACTGTGTTTAGAATTATTTTTTTCTCTAAACAAGTCAAGATAAAGAAATACATAGAAATGAGAAGTGCATTCAAGACCAAGTTGGCAACAAGCAGAACTGGCTTGTTTTTAAACCAAAAACAAGTTAGATGTTATTAAGATCTGTGTACTCTAGAGGCCTACTATCTACTGTAATTCCATTAGTTTTAGGAAGCTTCAGGGTGTAATTTCAGCACGTGTGGTCTTCTCTCAGACAATTCTAAAATGCAGTCCTCTCCAAAACACATTCTCTTTTCATGTACTAGAAGGGTCCGGATAAAAAACAACTCTAACTCTACATAATCAAAACCGATTTGTATTCTTATAAACAGTCAGGCCTGTATACCTGTATCACCCAATCATGGGGAGTGTATGAATTATTTACCCTATCAGAGATCCTCTTTCCAAAGACACTCAGGTATCCCATAGGAACAAAAGCACAGCAACAAAATAATAGCTTAATAGCACCTGTTGGACTATTATATGGTTAAATTACTGAGTATAATGCATATAAAGTACTAAAGATTAACACAATTTGATGCAGTAACTCACCTACAAATAGCAGTCAAGGTTATAGCCTTAGAGGAAATTTCCTATAATTTACTATTTTATAACAGTTATTACAAACAATGCCTGGATTGCACCTGAGGCCTACAATACAGCATCAAATTGGTATGGTGCTACCAATAGTGAGACACAGAATCTACATTTTCAAGCATGAATCACTATAATTCTCATGGCTCTGCTCCTTCAAAATCTAAAAAAAAAATGGTATCAAGTTTGATTAATCATGGTAAATGCAGTGCTTTTGTCAATATTCATAAACTGAAAGGCAATAAAGCACAACAGTTAGTTTAATGCCTCTCAGTGCTGTATTAAAACACTTTATATCCATTTATTGAACCCTAAAAAAATACACTAGCTACACAGCCCTAACAGAATTAAATTTAAACATTTGTAGGTATCTTATCACATTCCAAATATTGAAAACATCTAGTTTCTTTAGGCTAAAGTAGTATCTTTTATGATTTATTAAATGTTCGTAAAACCTACAGATCTTAATATTCATTAATAGATATATCATTTCTGCTCTACAATGTGCTACTGCTATTTAATATACATAAAGTCTTTGGCTTCACAGCAGAAAGTACAGTAGACTCAGTATCTCACTGCCATCAGTTTCTATTATACTAGATTAAATGATTCACATTATAATTCATAACATGGAAGGCTGAGCATTAGTGTATAGTCACCAAGAGCCTCAGATAAATAACACTGATAAATTAAGGTAACAATAGTTATTTTTATGGTACTGTAGGTTACAGCCTCATGAGCACCAAAAGTCTTAAGTGCTTTCAAAACAGGGCCACTGTGCCTGAAAACAAAACACACCTGCGAGGCTTTTTCAAACAATCACAAAATCTCCTCACACCTTGGACAATGATCGCAGGTAAATAAGGATACAAATAAAGAATCAGAATCTACCTGGGTGACAGGCAGCCCCACGTCACACTTTACCACCTGATCGGCTATAATTACTTCACCAGTTAAATTAAGGGGGCCAGTCTGTGCAAGTCCTATGTGGAATGTAACCAGGACACTGAGGTTAATATCTCTATTCTTACAAAGAGTGTCTCCGTACTCTTTATGACCAACTAGTTAGGACCTTGTCTCTAAGGTCTAATGTCTCTTCTGATGAACAGCCACTCCTACAAGGTCTCTTGTCACCATGCTGGGGTCTTGGTTTTTGACATTTCTCGTCCAGAGGGACATGAGCCACCTGCTGGTCACCTACCGATCCACTAACTGCAACGTACTGGTCCACCAACCCTACTCACAGCTCCCCACTATTTAAACTGTTGTGCCTTTCATGTCCTGCAGATGATAATCTATGTTGGTTATCATGTGCAAGACATGAAAGGCATCACTACCTCCTAGTCCAAGATATACACAAAAGTTTTCTGGTTTTGATTTAACCTTTAAGCTCTCAACGTTAATGACTTAACTGAATGTTTCTGTGGCATTGGTTTTGTCTTGAATTGTTCTAAGTGTGAAGTTACTGAGGATTTAAGGGCCTATTACCAGCTTCAAGACTGTGGCTCTCCAGAGCCAAGAAATAAACACATGTAGAAGTTTTGATCTAGTTGGTTTCCCTCAATCCATTCTGGATATCATCTGCATTCTGAGAATTTTTATGTTCAAACCTCGTAAGTTCAGTACATGCTATATCTAAATAATAAAAATATTATTCATATTAATAGAATACTATTTGAAACATGCTATTTATATGAAGCACATTTGTTGAAAGCAGTACGTTTCCTACTCCTTCATTATGAAGCCTTTTGTCATCACAGATTAATAATAGAATAGTTCCATTCATTATATACATCGTCTTTTTTGGTTGAAAAAAGCTCAGGACTAAAATCACAAATGATGTAAAATGAAACAAAACAATGTTTTCTTTGGGGACAAAAAAATGCAGGTGACAACCTCCTGGCCCTGATTCCCATTCAAGATCCAGCACACCGTGGGAGATGTGATTACATCATGCAAATAACACCTGAAACTGCCATTACTTGATTAAATCAACCAGGATAATGCGGGTTGGAAAAAAAAGAGCATTTAATCCTCTAAAGGAACTCATTTGTAGACTGGAAGTAATAGCAATGTAAGGGAATACTGAAGAGAACTAATGGTTTGTAAACTAAGTCAAAAAACAAAGTTAAATTCCTAAAAAAACTTTTCAAGTAGTACCTGACTCCAGCATGAAAACAGAAACAACACTGAGAATATGCTAAGCTTATCAGTGTCATGTGCTCACCTCTTACCTGTTGACAGTCAGTTACCTTGAAATGAAGCATACTAAGTGTTATGGAATTAACCTCTGGAAGGACCACACAATCACTTGACTAGGTCTGGCGGAAATGAATGACTGATTTGACTCTTTAACCCTTTCTCCACATGACTTCTACTGTTTTTTAATAATATGATAAAACTCTTCATGGCTGTTTTGGAAAAAAGTTGAAGTAATAAGGGCTTTCATACTTACTGTACTTGATAATACATTTTTCATTACTATTTTTGTGTATTGTAATCAACATTTGAAAATATTTTTAACACATATAGGAAATTGCTTACCTATCAACAACAGACTTCCAACAGCTAACCCACCTCCTGTTAAAACAAAAGTTAACATTTTTAGCCAACCTTTTTTATATTTTCAAATCACTGTAACATCTGTTCTCCTACCATGAATTACCATTTGTGGAAAAGAAAAACTAAAATGTTTAGTTGTCTGTGTGCATGCATTTTAGTATATAAAACTGGATATTGTCTATGGTAGCTGCATTCAGAAATTTAAAACTCTGAAAAAGCTGTTGCTGGATAACTTAATATTCTGTGTACAGCAGATTTGTTTTTAATCGTCAGATATTATAGCTTGTTTGAAAATGTAGTTAGCTGGCATTAAAACTACATTTTTATTTATACCGTATTTAACAAGATCTGTCCCTTAATTTAGTCAGGGAGGGTGTATTTGAAACTTGGTGATTTAAACGTAAACAGCGAAACCTTGGAAGCGCAAAAAGGTACATTTCTATGCGTTAGGAAGATACTGTTCTACGTGTAGACTAGAAGAAATCTAAAGTTGCCATCTCTTTTAACAGCAAATACGCACATCTAACTACAGGGTGCTTCCTACACTAGTGGCAATTCAGAAATACGAATAGAATCAAGAGAAGACTGGGTTACTAGGTTGCAATATTATGCAGATGGGGGTATTATTTAACTGTATTACGTATAACAGATAATCTGTGGAAAAATGTAGACGTGCGTTACACATTTATAATGTACCTTAAAATGAATTAACTGCGAAATGTTCAATTTCAGTTCACTACTGTATTTTATAGCATGTCAAGTTATAGACCACACACGTGCACTAAGAAACAGGAGGTACGACAATAAACTCGAGAGAGACAGGGTGACTACTTCATTAAATAATTACTTCATTTTCAGGAATGTGTCAGTTTACAAGTTGCCAGTCTGTCGTTTGCATAGAAGAAGCAACAGCACAGTTACAAAGAGGCTTAGATAATAAAAGACTAACCTATAACATAATCAAGAGATGTGACCCCAGTAGAAACAATAAGCTGTCCATTTTGAACGGATGGTCTAGTTCCAGGGATGGAGACGAACTTGCTGCGCGATTTCTTCTGAAAACTAGTTGTTCCAACTGTAACGCTAACACCTTGATTTAAACTAGCTTTATTCACGTTCTTCATGTGGGCAGCCATGTTTAGCGTTATGTTGACATAACTGAGGGCTCAGGAAAGCAGCTGACCAATCGAAAAGCGAATTCTTAGTTAATCAGCCAATCATAGAAGTTGTTATTGGTATGACGTTTCACTGCGCTTTGAAACGGTGTAGAACTGCAGGTGGACCTGAAGTCACGGAATTGAGCAGTTACAACTATCCTTGTTAGATTGTTGACAAGGTGAGTATTAAGACCTTTATTTTCAATGTTGTAAGTGCTAAGTACTAAATAAAAGATATAAGAGCTATATACTTGCAGAAACCATTGTACTGATGCCAATGCCAGTAAGCCTTTGTCAGAAGAACACAATGAAATATAAACAAAATGAATTGTTTTCGCAGGTAAATCAATGCACATAGAACCATACGTAAAAATGAAAATGTTTTGTTTGGTCGCTAAAATTTCTTCCATGTGTTCTTGAGTATTTTTAAAATATCCTCCCACAAGTCATCTTTAGCCTAGCACGGATACTGATAAGTTGGAAGTATCCAAAATTGATCGTCATCTCTCACATACGTTTACTAAACAGCCATTTACTCTATAGCAAATCATCATTTGCTAGAAACCTGGCCTAGCTAATTCAAAGATCTACACTGTTATGACACTGTGGTCCTGAAACGTGATTTTTTTTATCACTTAAAACCTTGCATGCGGCATAGATCTTCTCTTCGTTTTGGACAACCATTATGCACCAACAACATGTCCACTGGCAGCTCAGAGAAGGGAGAAGTTACTTCACTAATTGTACTATAATGGGGGTGCAGACTGTGCAAAGCTAGAACTGGAATTGTGTTAACACCCCAACTCTTCTGAACAACTCATGAAATCCTTAATTACCAAGATGTCAGGATCTCGATTTAATGCCTCATCTGAAGCAGAGCATCTCCTACAGGACTGAGTCACTCACGAACAGAATGGAAATTCTGGTCTAGAGTGCCACTAACAGCTGCCACCTTGTTTTCCTTGAAGGTCTCAAGTCCCCAGTGCCGACCAAGACCAGTTTAGCTTTCTAAGACCTTAGAAAGACCTTCTGTCTTGCTTAGCTTCTGAGACCTGATGAACTTGGGTGTTAAACTGTTTATATATGCTGATAATGCTGCTGTCACAGTAGGTGTAGAATCATGTGTTTTAGAGACTACATCTGAATTACCACTTTCTTAAATGAATAAGTGATGAATTAAGTGTTATTAATAGTACTTAATTTAGATTTTGAATAGATGTAGTTATATAATATAGGTGAAAACAATATTTGTGTAGTTAATAAATTAATTACATTTTGTGGGTGGAGGGTGCCTCAACCAGAAGCAGTGCTGCAGTCAAGATGTAACAGGATTCTAATGTAAATCTAATATTTTCTGGATTAGTAAATAATACATCTGGATTTTACCCCCCAAAATAAGTGTAATTTGTGTTGTTCTATGGTTCTCTATTTCTATGGACTTGTTTATAACTAAACAAAAAAAAACACATTTAGCAATGTCATCAAAATTAACATTGTTTTTTGGGAATAACATAAAGAGTTTTTTTTTTTGGGCTCTCTAAGTTATTTCTACAAGGCCATTGTCAACAGTTTAATCTTGGTTTGAAATACACATCTTAACAAGGCTAGTTTTTCTCTGTTGGAACAGTTTTGTAGTGTCGATTATTTTGTATATATAACGTGTTTAAAACAGCAGTTCTGCATTTTCCGGGAAGATGCTGTATTGTGAATATATGATGTTAGTGGAAAAGTGAGACATTATTATATAAGAAAATTTGAGTGTGGTTGTTTAAAATATGTTTTTGCTAGGATATTCTAAAGTAATGCTTGGGTTACCTTTTAATTAATTGATAGCCATGTATATTATCATTTTTCTTATTGATAGTTTATTTAAAATAATTACATTGGCATCAATGTTCCTAATCAGCTTAGAGGCGTATGCCATTATACTGCAAAGCTTCTTTCCCCATCAGGGCTGGAATGCAATGGCTTTCGGATCTGCCGATTAAAATTGTATAGTCACCAAATCAGATTAGTTCCTAGCCACCTGACTAGGTAGGCCTAAAGTCACATGACCAGGTTCCCTGCTGAAGCCATGCTGGGCGCAGAAACAAGGTACTTTGCTACTTGAGATGCTCATAAGCACTACACAGCATGAGCCCATATAATGATTGCAAAGAAGATGACTTCATTTTTATTCAGCTTTTCTCATGCAACAATAGGATGAGCCTGAGACTGTAGTGCTTTGTAGCTGACAACAGGCAGCTTGAGGGCATATCTAATTGAGGGAATTGAGGATATGTTAGGTTAAACAGGCAGATTTTAAGTGACAGGATGCAGCACATTCTTCCATTAAGTCATGATTCATGATTTTAAATGAATAAAATAAATATTTATCCTTAAATGGTACAAAAGAGTAATTAAGATAAGCATACTTAGATTGAGTGTTGATTTCAGATGCTTGAGGATCTACCATACTTACAGGATCCCAGGTAAAGGTGATTACATGAATTAAATATAAAAAATTTGATGTTCTGTGTTATTTTCAAATGTTTACAATGACAAAGCTCTATTGATGGTGGCTCTTTCTATATTGGAACATATTTATATTTAGATCATGTGAAAAAAGAGCCAAGATCAGATTGATGTTAGTGTTTAGGTGATTGAAATGGAAAAATAAAAATAATGGGCAATGTTGATCACTGAGTTAACATGCTAATTAAGTACTTTAAATTACACTTTTCAACAGAAATCTGAAGTTATTCTGTTTTTTAATCAAGGGCAAACATTTGAAAATCAGTGGAATTAAATCAAAAAGAATAACATTAAATAGAAGTGTAACGTTTTTAAAGAGAGCTGAGCTTTGAAATCTGTTTGGTAGTATATGTTCTTAGCGTTCTTATCTGGAAACATTCTCATGTTATGATAACATTACGTTTAACACCATAGAAAATGAAGGCAATTTCATTTCTCATGACTTACAATACACGATACCCATCATAACATAAAAAAAACCTTGCAAAATCAATAGCTTCTTTTCAAAAGCCTGAAAAGGAAACAATCCACAGTAATAGCTGTTACATTGGTTGTTTTGTGAAACATACAAAATCAAAGATCACATCAAAATACCATATTTAGTTTTAAAATGTTACTGGGCAACAAGATTATTTAATAATAAAATCCAAATTCTCAATTCATTCCTTTTATGAGTGTATAATGCGATAATGTTATGTCAGTTTTATTGGTTGATATCAGATTGTACTATATAATACTGATAGTCATAACATGTCAAACACTTTCCTGAATAGGTTGTAGATTGTTTGGGTTTCCCTTGAATATTTCTATACAAGAGTGTAACAGCAGGCTGGGGGGAAATGAGATCGTCATCAGCATAGTTGCAATTTATTTAGTTAACATTGAAGAGAAAGTTATAGTTTAAAATACGGGGAGACCTTAAAAGAAGCATCTTTGTAATTTACTTAAGTTAAATCTCCTTGAAGCTAACTAAAGGATTTTTGGATTAAATGTATGACTAAGTGGGTTTCATTCATGTGCAAAGTAAATAATAAAATCTGTTATTGATATTCCTGCTTTAAAGGTTTAGTTCATTGTGTGCTTTGTTCTTGGATATTTTATGAAAGACCTGTAGGTATCTACTAGAAGTACACAAGATTTACTGCAGTGTATCCAATGTACCCTGCAGGTCTTATATATTCTCTACTAATCTTTCTGTATATGTTGGTAATTTTAGAAACCAGCTGTGTAAAACTACACAAACAGCTTTACAAAAACCATATACATTTATAAAGTTTCAATACGCCTTTCTGTAGTCCTCTGTCTTGGTATAGTACCTCTGTTGGCAGGGTCAAAATGTCCAGTTTCTTTCTGTAAGTGGTTGTAAAGTCTGAACATGGTCAGAATCTCTTCAGATTGCAGTGGAGGCAGCCCATGGCTTGATTCATGCTGAGTATGATTCCTGTTTTTTATAAACTAGGTATCAAACCTAATTTGAGGGGTTTAATTATAATTATGCTGATAGTTTAGCGAATTCCACAGAGGCTATAAACACTTTCATCCCATGGAATGTAAAGCGACCAGTATAAAAGGAATAATCAGTATCTTATTTGCCTTCTGCCTTCTACCTTCTGCTGTGAAAAAATTAGAGATCATAAGGAAATTCCCCCCACTGCACTGATGATCCTTTATTTCAAGCTCCCATCTGGGATTTCTGTGTCTAACATATTTAATGTTTTTTTTTTCTCCATGTAATCTACTTAGCTACACAGCGCCCTAGACTTCTCATTCCATGCCATTCTAATTTCTTATTTTAATGATGAGGTTCTTTTGAAATCTACCATTTTCGTTTTATCTACTTTTGTGGCCAGATAAGCGTTGCGTATTTCATACTGATTTATATCATGGATTCAAACATCTAGGGATTGACTAGGACTCCAGTAATAAACAGATGAAGACTTATCTCCATTCCAATCTTTCTGCCTTTTATAAAGGCTGCTTTCGTTTATGCAGTGAACGAATGTTTGGATGGGTAAATGCTTTATGTCTGCACCCAGTATATACAGTATACTACAGGTGTAAAAATATGTTGACATTTTGTGTGTGGTTTTTAAGTTGTCACTGCATATCATGTTTGAATATTTTTATATTGCTCCTAACGTGTAGAGTTGAGAACATTGTATATTAATTATCAAAGCTGAATAAATTTGAGAACAATACATGCAAATGTTATTTTGATTTGTTTATTTTGCTCTTGGAATGTATAGGCATTTGTAATGGAAGAGATTTAAAAATTCTTAAATGCAGAGAGAAATTAAGGTACAATAAAAAATCTTTTTTTTCCAGTGTGAGTGAAATCACAGTTTCTTTTGTCTTCCCTTGTTTTGTATCAGTCTGAAATTGTTTTGGAGCATTGCGTTTTGTGCACCCTCTCCTACCTAGTGTACTTCAGAGTTGTTTCCCAATGAGCCATACTGTTCTCTTCACTCACGCAGCTTTGGTGATGGTGGATATTGTGCACATTGATCCATCAGGAAGGGGAGTGTTAGATTTGCTTCCCACACTCTATTGTGGATCACAGAGCTGTCAAATAAACATATCAGTCTACAGTGTAGCCTATCTGAGAGAGAAGAAGTTGATGCAGAAAAAGTGGACTGTGGTGATGATGTCAATACAGAGCAGTGTGAAAGACTGAATTCCATCTACATACTGTAGATGGCAATGCAGAAGAAAGTGCTCCATGAGGCATTGGTAATGAAGATTTTGCATGCTTAATTTCAGTATCCAGAAACAATGTTCTTAAGAAAGACACTTTGAAATATGTCTTACTTAATTTTAGTTACCCTTTTTATTTAGTCAGGGTTTCGTTAACAGTTTATAAAAGGATTAAGCAACATATTTTGCGTTTAAGGCAAAAAAGTTGCAACATAGAATTTAGATGTTTGTGTATATGCAAAATAAAAACAAACGTTTTTACCTGGGTCAATGTTTATTTCCATTTGATAAAATATTTGCTTAGTGAATACTAAAAATATATAAATAATCCTTATACCTCCTCAAGAAAAGGAAAAAACATTTAATGTCAATGATCTGAATGAACTTCTTATTTTAGTACTTTACTACATTTTTTTTGTCCGTTTATCTGAGACCAGGGATTTGAGAATGAATTGCCTTTCACTACACAGATCACAGATGGTTAAGCAAGATTTCTACATTAATTTCTTTGTTTTTATTATGTACACAGTCATTTGTAATCCAGGATTAAGGAAGACAAGGTGTTAATTTCTTGCTATAATATAATGTGCATTTCAATTAAAGACTGCCCCTGCAACCGAGCCAGAGAATTAAAGAGAAGATGGCATTTGTTCTAACTACATAAAGGCTGTCAGTAATAGAGATCTAATCGGAGATTTCTGCGACTGGGAATGGCCAGCTAATTTATACGAATCCGTTTTATTTCTAGAAGAAAGAGCAAGCTCTTTTCCTTCTGTGTTGCATATTACGAAGTTCAGACTGTCTATAGAAAACCAGGCGGCTGCATATGGATTGTCCCTTGATATCATTCACTTGCCGTGTAATCTTATTATGCAAAGTTCTAATCTTCACCTACAATGAATGCCCAAGGGTCGGAATATAGTCATATCAAGGTTCTGGGGTCATGTTTTGTGATCCCTACCCTATTCTTCTAAGCAGATCTGGGATTTAAGGGCAGTCCCAAGAGGCTGTCAGAGATAGACGGAGAAACCTGCTGCATGTTTGGAAGACAAGATCAACATGAGGTCCTTGCTAGGATTAAACTTGATTTGTAGCTGTAGGATTTTCTAACAGATGTATTATTGGACGGGGAATAAGGGGCCACCGGCACAGCGAAATTGGATCAAGATTGGCATTCTCGGTGAGTCTGCTGGCTGCTAAAACAGCAGCTGCCTGCAGATTTGACTTCTTTCAGGTGAAGCGACTTCCAGTCATTTGGAAAGAGATGGGATGAAAAGGAACCTCGGCGATAATTTTGATGTCTGTGAGATTTAGTACCAGTGTAATGGGATTATCGGTAACACCTTCGCTGCAGAAAAAGCCACCTGGCGCTATAACTGGCAGCGACTGAGAACTAATCCTTTCCCATCTCTGGGATGTCATTCATAAAGCTCAAAGTGATTTCCGCACTGCTTGCCATGATTAATGCTATCAGCAGAAATGATGTGAAGAAAGTGCAGAATTCATTATGAAATGACTGACAAACAACTGGTTGCGAAGCATTGCCTCCTTTTCATTTTTCATGAGGGCAAAGTTACTGTGCTTCTTTTAAAAGGAAGATTGAGTTAAAAGTAAAACTTTTTTTACTCCTGTAGGACTTAAAATAATAAACATAAATGTTGTCCATTTTTTCTAATAATACCGTACTTGGGTTTTCTCTCATTCTATTTTAAAACTAGGAGGAGTTTCTTTAGATGTCTCACCGTTACAAATGAGTCCTATGCCGTAAAATAAATATAATTCCTGGTCCAGAAGGAAAAGAGTAGCTATAATCAATAAGGCAGAAATAAATCCAGATTTGCTAATCTTATGTTTGCAGTATGAATTAGCCCTGTGACTGCAAAAATCCTAAGAATTCACTTAGTAAGTGAATTTTTCACAGGCATTGCTTTCCAAAATTAAACCTTAATGTTATAATTTCAATGATGAAAGAAAATGGCTTTAGTAATTGAATGCTCCAACCCCAGCTGTAGTTTATTTAGATCCAGTCTATTCCATAATTGGTGATGCAGGGAGTCCTGCAAAAAGTGATCTTTGTAAATGAATTGATTACCCAAGAGGAGGCACTGCTTTGCTGAACTCGGGACCTAAAGATGGCATGTATTGATAAGTCAAACACCTGGCAGGTGTTGTTGAAACAGTCAGCTTTGGGTCAGATGGTTCACATTCAATTGTGTTACAAATCTCTAAATTACACTAATGTTCACAGTGCTGGAGACCTTTGCAGTGACTGTTTTCTTTGCTTCCTTTAATGTGTGTAATACAGTACTTCCTTTTGGCTTTTGAGCTGATCTGATTCAACTTGAAATAAAAAGACGGAAGTTGTTCTTGACATAATGCTGTCTATAAGTGCCAGATCTTTCAGCTTCACCTGCATAATTGTTATCCCAAAGGTCAGATAAATCCAACGTACCAGTTTGTGTTGATGTACTGCATCTTAAAAGGTTATTAGGCTTTAAAGTACCAGTGAACCAAAGCCATGGTTAAAGCCAAGCATATTATTGGGAATATTTTTTTTGGTTGTTTGTAAAGTGGAAAGTTTAATTGTGTGAAATGTACAGCAGTTCACATTATACACTTTCCCAGCAAAAGGCTCTGTCAGTACATTCAAAGAAATGTTCTTAGTTTTCCAGTACTATACTGGAATAATTGCGAGAAGGGTACAGTAAGCATGAAGAACACACAGAAATGTCCCAGAGCTTATGCAGCAGTGGCCATTAAATACAAAACATGTTATTTTTAGCTGCAGGTCTTGACATGTTCCGGAGAGCAGTGGGGAAGGCACTGGGTTTTGTTGGATACACTATTCAGTATGGCTGCATTGCTCACTGTGCATTTGAGTACATCGGAGAGCTTGTTGCGGTACGTCCCCCTTCCCAGCCCTTTTTCTTGTGCTCATTTCCAGCATTTATGTTAAAACTATTGCAAATAACATAAAAGGCCATTGTACAGGGCATTGAAGATACCACTTGATTATGTAATGGCTGTTCCTCAACCTAAAATAAACAGCTGGTGGTGTCATTGTATCAGTCAGCAATCTATTTCCACCCTCTGCAGCAGAAAGGTAGAATTCTGCACTGATTTGTGGGAGGGTCTTGTGTCTTGTTTATTGTGAACCTGCAGTATGAAAACCTGTCTTCAGAATGCACAAAACCTAAGCAAGCATCTGTAAGTGTCAAACCTTCAATTGGAATAAAGGACCATTTAAAATGTCAATGTATCTGTTTTCTGTACATACTGTAGAATTTTCTCTGGAATCCAACAGTGTGAGATAAAATTATGTAAACCACGTGATTTCAAAATGATCTGTTCAGCTCTGTTCAAAATGATCTAAATAGAAAAATCTGTCTTATGTCTTATGTATGTGTGGGTTTTATTAGATGTTATTCTTTTCCACCACAGTGTTCTGGACCTTCTATGGAGCCCACTATCCAAAATTATGATGTAGTGTTTTCAGAAAAGATAAGCCGTCATTTCTACAGAATTGAAAAGTAAGTTGAGTCGCTGTAGGTGCTGCAGTATTTCTGTAAATCTATTTATTATTTTTGTTAGTGACCAGTGCATGTCTTATATTCTGGGATTCTCTATGGCCATAGTGTATTTTTCCCTCTTATTTATATAAACCCCAAAAGCCACAGTTTGTTTTTCTTTTCAGAGAAACTGAATGAATACAAATTTGAATTTTTCCTCCTTTAGAAAATACCCATGTGCTATTGTAATTTTAAAAGTTACATATATAAGATGCCCCTTTAATAGCAAAGTAACCACATGTACAGTATATGATGATTTTCAGTTTACACTTTGTATTTTAGTAATTGTAAAGGACTTTGTACTTCTTTGTCAAAGATTTTGTCATTTGAATAAATTGTATATCTTAGCTTTCTTTTCTTTAGCACATTAGTAGAGCAAATAGGAAAAAAAGTCTTTATTGAAGACTGCAAGCTTCATTCCACTCTGCTTAAAATTATCAATGTTTGAATTTTCCTCAGGGGAGATATTGTAATTGCAAAAAGTCCATTTGATCCAAAGATGAATATTTGTAAAAGAGTAATTGGATTAGAAGGAGACAAAGTCTGCACTAGTGGCCCATCTGATGTCTTTAAGACCCACACTTATGTGAGTATTGAACTGATAAAACAGAATGGAAAAATTGAATATTTAGAATCTCATCTTTCACTCAATTTTGGCTATGAGCTGGTGTTGTTTGTCCCTGTATAGTATGTGTTCATATTTTCCTTTTTGAAATAATCTTCAAAATAAGTTTTCAAAATGAGAATCTTATAAGAGGACACTAGGGTGGAACAATGTGAAGTGGAAAATGGTAAGTATATATTTTGTTTCTGTTTAAGTTATGTCATATCAGAATGGTTAAATCTAATCTTTGTACCTACAGTACAAAAACATCTATTGTTGCCACAGATTTAGCAGTGTAAGTGGTGTAAAAGTAAACTGCTAATCGTGTATTCTCTTAGAATGTGTCTACAGGTACCACAATTGCAGGATTATATAGCATTTCATCTTTGATCATGTATTATTTTAAAAAACTTTTGTTCCCAAACATGATGCATTTAAATGTCATTTATAAAAATAATTTGGTTTAGTTTTGGATTTGAGTGCACAATATGTTTTCAGATGCTTTATCTTCTGGTAATTTTAATCTCCTCGCTTTAGAGAATTATCAGATTAATCCAAAGTCTGTATCAAAAAGCCCTGATACACTAAGCCTCTCCCTTACTTAAACAGAAACAGTACCTGATAATGTCACTTAATACCTCTTAGGTGTGTAAATAAGGAATTGGCTTCCTGTCAGTCACAGTGATTAAAGCTTCAGCTCCACATCCATTTCTCAGCAACGGTTTCTCTACAATCTCAGGACACCGCTAATGCCACAGCAAGCAGAGAGAAAATTTGTTTATTCATGTGCTAAAATAGAGTTCGTTTGCAGGGGTTACTCTACCTTTTCATTCGGAACCTCTCTGGCAAATGTAATAAGTGTTGCACAGACATGCTTGGACACACACAGTTACTTGCAACAAAGGCGCAGTATTTACAGAAAAGGCTTGTTGGCCCCACAATCCAAGCTGCTGTACTTCCTTCCAGTAGTTATCTGGAAGTCAGTGTTTACAGAGCACCAAGCTAAACAGCCTTTTGTTTTATCAGGCCTTCATTGAAATGACAGTTTGATTTTAAATGTAATTTGTTTAAAGATAAACAAATAACAAAATCTGGATATACTATATGGTGTCTGAATTTGGTTTTGATTTTTGTTGCAACAATTCTTAAGTGAAAATGAAAGAGCTGTATGAAACATCAATTGTGTGTTTTTAATGAAAATGGTAATAAAACTTTAAAAGGTTTGCTAGGCAAAGTGATACCCTGTAGTTTTTCAGTTCTGACTGCATGTTTTGCGTTATACAATATCGCTAATATGAAAAAAATCCCAAATAAATTGACAAAAACAATGCTAGGATGCTAAGGGAAACAATTGATTCAGCATTTTAAAGTTATCTCCTGAAAACATGTCTAAAGCTGTTTGTCACAACAAAGTAACCTTATCTACAACATGGTTACAAGGCCCCGAGGCTTCAATGTGCTCAAGGGTATCACGATTAGGCAATAGGAAAGCAGAGAAATTTGCTTTGGTCTGGTAATTCAATAATTGTCTTTTGTATGACCTGTAAAATGAGTTACTAGATGGAAAGGAAGGGCAGACCATCTTGTAGATCAGATTTATAGGGATGGCCTGGACATGTAACACAATGTTTTCCGCTACCTCAGATCCACGTTAAAATGCATATTTCCTTTCTGAATATGGAATTTGAATTCTACATGTGTGAGTATGTCACCATGTAGATTTTTCCCCCAAATATTTTAACAATTTGAGCTTTTCGTTTTCTATTCATCTAATTGTTATGGTAGTGAACATACTGAATGTTAATATTGAGAAAATATTCAGTTTATATTAATATATTTCTGTCTAAATTTATAATCGCAAAGTTATGTTAAATTCAGAAGTAGATTCTAAAATCTGAAGGTAAATAGTATTGACTGTGAAATGTCTTCAATATAGTAAACACTTCACTAACATTCACACTTTCTCTAATTTTCAGTCAAACAAGCCCTTTTTTGACAAGTACTGATGTAATGGTGGGTACAATTTCATAATCAGAACACACACTCAAACTTATCCTACTTGTAGTCCTGTTAGCAGCTCTAACAGACATATTGTTTGAAATGTTCCCGTCAGATACACTCAAAACGCATTTAGGATCAGAATAAACCATCAGCTTTCAAAATTCAGATGATGTGGTCTTCATTAAATTCTGTTTTACTAAAAACAAAGGTCATCATAATTTATTCTGTCTTTCATAAACTTCGCGCTAGCCTTTCATCACCTATTTTAATCAAGAAAGGTAACACCTGTGGTTTATTCTAAAGCCCACCTTTTGTTATCCGAACACCCGCAGGCTATGAGGCAATTACATTTGTGGCCATGTACCAAACTAGTAAGCCATTTCAAAGACCTGGGTAAGGATATGAAAAAGGGAGGGGGGGCTTTCTTCTTTTGTCCAGCACCGAGATTAAGTTTTGTCAGAGTTCAAGGCAAAGAAAAAAAAAGTAGTTGAATAGAGAAAAAGCTGCTTTTTTTCTTCCATCGAGCATGGGTTTCTCTTTCAGAGACTTGAGATACCTGTGAACTTGCAAGGAGGTCGGCATATTTTAACTTGAACTGTTCGCTGTGTCAGATTAGCTGTCTTATCAGGTTTCAGAGCCCATTGAAATATGATCTATAGTATTAATCCTTTTCAGTTATTGTGCAATGGCTAAAAAAAAAGCAAAAAATTACACAATGTGTAACTATACTTTTCTCCATTGAAAAAGATGTCCCCATACTTTATTAGGGTAGCTAAATTGTTCCTCTTTAAAAATATTTTACTAATGTAAAAAAAAAAACAGGTTAATAAATGCATATATACGATTATTTTAAGTACATTTATGAACTAATTTTATGTTTGACACAGCTGTAAGTAGATTCAGTTTATTGACTGCTGTAGAGTGGGAGGTTTTTTAAAATGTTTGTGGAAATTAGTTGATACAGTGCAATGGATTCTCTATTCTACTCTGTTCTAAGTAATTAAAGATCACTGTGCCAGTCACAGCTGGCATCTGTGACCCACTAAGACGTACAAAACAGTATGACCATATCCTCCCACAATAGTTCTGGTCTTGATCAAAAGGGTTGGTCAACAACCTGAGTGAACCGATAGCCCTCCAGTGAAATAACCCACTACAAACGCAGGACAAGTTTTTCTGAATCACTAATTGTTTCTCATACCCACCCAATTTGGAATTAACATTTATTAGCATGGATTTATCACAACCCTTGTCCACACATGCCATGCTGCCTGTAAAACACTTGTCATTTGAGACGGTGTGAGCACCAGTAGAGTTAGCACTGATTGGGGCAGCCGAACGTCTCTGGCATCATGTGAGTCCACAGGCCTTTGCCAGGTCCCATCAGAATTCACTGCTGTACATTATTGTGCAATAATACTATATTGCTTGATTAACAAAACTCAATTTCCACTGAGATGTCTGTATTATTTGTCTTCTCAAGATAAGGACTTTTAATAATAATAATAATTTCCTTAGGAAACTTTAACTGTTTACAAACATTGCTTCAAATCCAGAGAATGACAAGGTGTTGCATTTTATGAAAGCACAGTTTATGAATGACATTTGTGCTTGTTTTATGTTTATTAGGTAAATATTTACAAATGCAAAAGGGTTCTTTTTTAGGTAAAAACTTTTTCAAAATAAAAAGACATTTTCTAATATCAATGAAAAATACAGTAAAATGTTATTGTAAGGATTTGCTTTCATTAGTCCCTAATGTTTACATTTGTCACTGCCCACAAAAAGTAATATATAATGAATGCCATATTCAGAAGGTGCTTTTGGTGACCCTTGACCTCTACTTATATTTCATCCCTGAAGTATGGCACCACATTGCAAGTAGTATTTTGCAGAGATGAAGCCTTTTCAGCATCATCTTCATTTTCATCTTCTTTGTGTGGCTAAAGGACCAGGCTGTTAAAAGCTAAGAAACACAAAAACAGACTCCTTCTGGGTTGTGATGGCCATTATTACAATATAATGCGTTGTAGATCCTGCATGCACGTATAGCGGACCAAGGACTTAATTAGAGCTTTGACAAGTCTACTTTCAGAAAGTGATGAGATTATTTGTAATTGATGTCACAGTCAATTATGGCTCGGTCTGTTGCGGGCCTACTGGCAGGTCTAGCCTTGGTGCAGACCCCAGGACGTTGATGAGAGCGTGGTTGCCCTGTTCGTGCTGTTTCTGTTGCAAGAGGGCAGATTTTAGTGAACAGCCTAATGACCCTGTTTGAAGTCTAATAAATCCATGACCCTGTCCCATTGGTCTAACCTCTCGTATCTTCATATGCAAAGAAAAGTTGTCATTAACTGTGGTCTTTTGGACCAAAGTGTGGAGACGCCACACGTGACTTAATTATCGGAGATCCTCTTGTTCTTGGGAAAGCCATGAAGTATTTACATGCAAACAAAGTTAACAAGAGCTACAAGGTTAGAAAGCCATTTTCAGAATGCAACCGGAGAAAAAAACATTTTTTCCCTCCATATACAAATAGGTTCCAAAAGGGCATGTGTGGCTAGAGGGAGACAACCACAGGAATTCCACAGACTCGAGAAGCTATGGGCCAGTTCCTTATGCCCTGATACGAGGGCGGGTTTGCCTAAAGGTATTGCAATATCATCTGCTCATACAGATTTGTTTTTTTTAATTAAAGCAAACTGCATCCAAAGCCTGTCTGGTTGTAATGACAGTCAATTAAACCTTTTATTACAATTCATATTCTAATTAATTTTGTATGTCATCAATTAATTAATGAGTCTGAAGTCGGCGTACATTAATATTTGTTTCTCTTTCTTTCTAGTTATGGCCCCCACATAACTTTGGCACCCTAAAAGAAAGTCCAAATGGGAGGATTATCCGAAGTGACTGATTCAAATGTTACATCCACAAATGTACATGATAGCATTTCTAAAAGCATTAGCACTGTACATAAAAGCATTTTAATAAATATTTTTAACTAATTGCATTTTCTTAATCTTAATTACAACCAATATGTAATTACACCACATTGCAGAGTGGTAAAAAAAATCCATATAATTTCTAAAAAATTTTGTTTTATTACATCTTTCAAATTTATAATAATGGAACATTTTTCATCAGTCAGTTATCAAAATTCCTTGACCTCTATACTCAGGGAACAGGTATCGCAACAGATCACTGACACATTTTCTTCAGCCTCTTCTTTCGACATCATGTAGTCTCCTCCACAGCGGCATCCATATAGATAGGCTTGCTCATCTAAAAGTAAATACATTGTCAGTGAGTTTAAGGGGATAAAACTGACCAATGAAAGATGGATTTAACAACAGAGAAAACTGCCCCTTTTACCAATGCACTGATCTGTACTGTTGGGAAATATGTCTGTTCACAACAAAGTGATACATGTGATGTTATACTTGCCATCCTGCCACGTCATATCTTCAAGACGCACATGAGCATCAATGGGCCATCCCTGCTTCAGTTCAGCAGCTGTAAATGAAAAGAAACAACTGCACCCTTAGTCGCTGAATGAAATGCTTCAATGCATTGCTTAGTGATATAGGTGCGAAGGTTTCCTTCGGCCTCTTCTAAGATAGATTATCTGCGTTTTTACCTTCTCAATTCTTTAAACACGTATTTATCCTGTGATGTGCTGCAGTATTAAGCACCTATACTGTATGTACCGTGTTTTGTGAAGCTGGCTTGACCCTGTCCAGCTCGTGTGGGTTTGCATTATCTCTATCCCACCCCTTTGTGTCCGTGCAAACTACTTCCGTGTTCAAAGCAGCACACATTCAAATAATATAAAAGATTTTCTTGGGGAATGAATTTCAAACAGAGAGACCCTCCTGCCAGAAGCTTTCTCTCTAAATTTAAAATATAGACTGACATTTATGGAAGAGGCATAAATAATTTAGATACATTTGTTTTTCTTTTGCATCTGTGAATTTTCATCTGTAATAAGCCTTTATATAGGAATTGTGAATCATACTTTTTTGTAATGAAAAGGCTTAAAGTTTGTCAAATTAATTTAACTATTGGTTGTACAGTACTCTCTTAAGGACAGCCTTTATATACATAACTTTACATAACCGCTTTATGGCCACATTTTCCGTTACTTGATTGTAAAGTGATTTTAATACCTCGGCAAAGGGTATTACATTTATGCTAATTGTTAGATAAGTGTGAACCGGTTAGTACTGCTGTGGCCTCCTGTGGGATAAGGGTGCTGAAAGTTCCATTTCCTGCCAATAACGGTGATATATAGTATGATATAATTAGAGGTCTGTGAGGTATACATATAATTAAAACATTCAAGCATTTTCAAGACAGTAACACATTTCAGCACCTGCTGGGGGAAAGAAAGCTTATTAAGCAGCTCCATGCAAATAAAAAGGATGATTGCTCTCACAAAATAATTGAAGAAAAAGTTACTCATTTCAAGTTTACCTTGTCTTTGCCTCTTCTGGTAAAGCAAATCTTTTATATTCTTTAATATTTAACAATCTGCCACCTCAATTGAAAATGTTATTTCCATTTATCTGTGCAATATTTATATAAACCGCTCAGTAAACCAGATACTGCATCTGAAGTTTTCAAAACGTACTCCACTATTTTATTTATAAAAGCAATGAACACTCAAACCAGTTAATTTAGAAACCTATAACACTGTTTTAAAGAATTGTACAACAGGATTCACAGAATACTCCAATGATAGTACCAATGTACAGTATTAAGGGCAGCAAGGTTCCTGACTCTCTAAATTAAGATCTCACTTCCATTAGTCTTTTCACCATCTGCAGAAGGTATCAGGTTTCTTTCAGTCATTTCCAGTTTGAGGAAATATGCTTACTGAACATAGTCACAGTGTACTGCCAACACCACCAGCTTCTCATGTGGTAGCAGCAATACCTTAATTAAGGGAAAACTAAAATCACACACTCTGTATGTTATATAACTATTTCTCAAATATTGCACTGAAATCAAAATGGAAGATAATGTCATTAACTGTGCATGATTGTATTATTTCCCATCCTGCACTGAATTTGTTTTCTAAATACACATATTATTCTACAAATGTAGGACAATTAAAATGTTTTGAGATTTGTTTTTATATTACTGATTAATTTCATACAGTAAAACTATAAATTACTCAGCTGGGATTTCTTTTTAGAAATAGCCTGTTTTATATAATATTTAAGATCTAAATATTATATAATCTAATCTTTAAAAATGAGAATTAATTAGTTGGTTTCTTATCCATTTAACTGAAGTCTTAAACTTTGCTTCTCGCTTTGAATAATAAATTAAGAATGAAGAAAGTCATACAAGTGGTCTACAAATGTACAGAACAGACTGCCCTTTCAGGGCACTATAAACATTATAGTCCACTGGATAACTGCAAGATCAGCCACATATAATCTTGTGTGTACTTCAGCGTAGTGTGGCTTAATCTCATGGTTTGTGGTACAGCAAATAACTACAGCATATACACTGTATATGTATATGAGTATATGAAGTCAGTATGCTGATCACTGAGTCATCAAGACATGCACAAGGGGGCACAAGAAGAAAAGATTCTACCTTCAAGGTCCACCTAGAGGAAGCTACAACAAACATCTGTAAGTCATAATTCATTAACAGCATATTATGTCCACACTCTGGCTGCAGGGGGTAGGTCTCTTCAATCTTTGTGACATTATGCATTTTAACTGTAGACTTGCCCAAGTACTGCAGCACAATAACAAAGGGCAAAATTTAGTGTACAGTATATAAAGTGGGCTGTAGCTATGCAGGGCTCTCGTGGAAGAACAGACAATAAATTACTGTTACCCATTCCAATGCACTATTTTACCTACAATTTTGTTTTTTAAGGTCACAAAAATAGCCTTGGTTCCCCATTTCTAATATATGGACCCTATTTATGATGTGATTGAGCATCATAAGCAACAGTGTATAAATATATTGATACAGACTTAAGAATCAAGATAGTGTATTCCACCCGAGACAAAGAATTTGCAAAGGCAAAGCCAAAACTAAATTGTGGAACTTTTCAGCACAATCACCAGCTACCACTTGTCAAGTGCTCTATAATGAAGATATCCAAGATGAACTCTGCCCAAAGCACAGAGGTTTTTGAGCAGTACCAAATGAAAATTATCTTTGAAAAATGGTGTAATATTGAAAGGATGACAATTCCTGAAAATGCTTCTTCTCGGTACAGTAGCCATGTGCAGTCTTTGTCGCATCTGAATCCACCAGGAGTCCTGGGTGGCTACCTGAAGAAGTGCGTACACATGTCAGTGGATTAAAGTACACAGTCAGATCAAAGATGCCTCAGCTTGCTGAGGGGGGCGTGTTTGATCTGTCACAGGAACCCCGGCTGCTGATGGGAGCAAATTATTGCTCTGAAGAAGAGTGCTAAGCAAAGGGCTGCTTGGGGGAGCCGCTGACAGCACATGGTTCCAGCAGGCCCCACTTGTAAGCTCCCAGGGGACACGGCTGCGACAGGGGAAGGGTCGTCATGACAATCTGCTGTTTCATGTCTATTAACCCCATCTCTGCTGCTGCTCTCTAGACCATCTTTTTACAGGGGCTCCTTAAGGTTTTGGCCTTCTCACTCTATTTGACTTTATTAGCTTTAGAGATAAGGAATTACAGGTGAGGTATCCTAGCAAAGCACTGTAGGTAAACCTTGACACCTAAATATAAAAAACTAAGAGTGTTGGAGTGTTGCAGCAATACACATAAGGAAGAACAGGTAGATGTAGTCTGACAATACAAACTGCACATAGTTACACTAATTCAGTCATAAAGCGAATTATTTACATTTAAACGCAAGTTCAGAAAGTTATTGGCAAGGTTTAGGTGCATGTCTTTAAAGAACAAGTGTTACTTTCCTTTTGTACCCCCTAAAATATAGAATAAAAACATCACAGTTTATTATGTGTAAATGTTGCATTCTTTTTCTAAGTAAACAATATGAAATAACACTGAGACCCAGCAGCTTAACAATGAGCAAAGGAAAAAATTACAGATCTAAAAATGTGAAATTTAACACTTCGTTCCATTTCAATCAGCCTTAAATAAAACCATTTGTGACAAAACTGCAATTAGCACTTAACAGGTTCTGCTTTTTAACATTCATTTCTTTAATTGGTTTTGAGAGTGGCCTGTGCAGGCTCTCTGCTTCATGAAAGTGGGACTGTAAGGTAGTTTTAAATGAAATATTCACTGTCTATTCCCTGGAGTCTTAAAAAAAATACAGAGAGAACTGGTGAAGAGTGAAAGTGTCAACAAATTAGACAAGCCAGTCTATAGAAATAATGAGAAAAATCATCAGACATCGCCTGGCATTTTATAGACACCTAAATTGCAGATATACATCTGAAAACAAACCATTAACCCCTCCACCTGCCTCTTCCAATCCTCAACAAGTCACTCAAAGTGACCAGTTCCCAGAAGAGGCAAACTATTCGATTTCACAACAAACCTCCAGTTTGCTTCTTCTTTATTTGACTTTTTAAAAAAGAAAACAGATGTAATTCATTGTCATAGCTTTAGGTTGCTGATAACTGAAAGAAAATCTAATGTTTAATTTTTTTAATCAGGAAATTATTTTAGCTGCACTTGGTTGGCAAGAGGACATCCAGGACTCAGATCCGCAGAAAATAAGTCACAGAAAAATGATTTTGTTCAGGTACGTATTGAAGGGGATCTTTTTGTTCCTTTTTGCTTTTCTGTATTCCTTTTATTTCAGGAATACAGAATCCTAGTCTTAACATCTTAACCAATGAAAAACAGAAAAAGGCCTATATTTTTTAAAAGAGCTTCTTAATCTATTATATGTGATTGACCATATGTGCACGTAGTTAAATGCCCGTTTAGAATGAACCAGTAACCAAAAGGGGCTAGGTTCCTGATGACAGCAAGCCATTTGGAGGTTACATTCATGTTCCTTTGCAAACATCTGCTTAAAAGGTGTTAGGAATCTTAAAGAGCAATCCTCCCAAACTCCAAGAGCAGTTTCAACAATGGTTCAGTCTGACAATGCGAGATGGAGGGATTTTGTGACTCTATTGTCCCGTCTGTCAGGTCAGAGGACACAGCGAATGACTGATCAGTACGGTTTACGGGTCTGCAATTGAAGCAGCTTAAAAGCAAGAACTACTAAGATTCTTTAGGCCGCAGAATAACATTAAACAACTATTAGCAGCTCAGCTCAATAAAGCTTTACAAGGGGTCTTGCCAGGTCATTCACAGCAACAGAAAAAAAAATGCTTTCACAGCCCCATTAAGGCGACATACTAAGACACGAAAGATATATGACATCAGCTTGTGAAACGGCCACTGTATTTTGGCAATTAAACGGTGCACATTAAATGATAAAATGATTTGTAATTATTCAAGCATGACTAAACTGTGATTTTAAACACTGCAATAACAGAGATGCAGGACCAGGGGCAGCCTGATTATAAACTAGGCGTACTATACTAAGATGTCTTCACTTTCAATTCAATTATTTTTTGAGTAATTGCATGCTTTCACAAAGAAAGGAAAACGCACCAATATTTTATGTAACCATCATGTACTTGCTTGGTGCGCACTTGTTTATGGTATCTATGGCAGAAATTCTGCTAGAATGGAAATAAAAATGTAGGCTTGTAACTTATATTTAGACATGTATTTTTCAGCATTTTGTTCTAGATCATTTGATTATGTTATGTGAACAAATCATCCTTAACTATTATTTCTAAAGAACCCATATCTTCCTAGACAGTAATGTGAATATTTTTTTCATCATTCATAATGAATATTACATAAAACAAACCAATGAAGCAAAAGTAACATAGTGAAAAGACTTCCCACTATATCAAAAAGGAGAAGGTTTGTTGGTTTTATTTACCAGATTTGCTTTCAATGCTAAATGTATTATTTTGATTAAAGTGGGGCAATCAACAATATTTTTAGATTAAATCAAGAACAATTTAAATATCATACGTATGTCCCTTTATTAAAAAACAGGATGGGTACATAATGTGACTGAACCACATTAGGAAGAATTATTACATTTAACTCCCCAATTCACATTCTGTTATTTTTCAAAACAAACCTTCATCAAAGATCAGAAAAACAAAACAGTACACAAAAATAGCCCTAACAGACAGGATACTACCTAAAGTCCAGCTTTAAGGATTGATCTATGTTATAAAGAAACCAGAGCTTCCTTAAAAAGCTTGCTATAGACACCCTTCACTTACACTTTATGACACAGAGCATAGCAATGCATAGTTCAGGAGGAGATATTTTTAATTATAAAGGCAAGAAAGAAACCTTGAGGGAAACAGGAAAACATACAAGCTTTAAAGCTATACAGTATTTACAAGCTACTGTACATGGTACATAGCATCCCTGTTTCTCCATTTATATATTTTTCAAAAAAAGTTCTTTTAATATCACTGGTAGGACGTAAATCTTTGCAAGAGAGAAAGCTTCGATTGTGTGCCGCTGTACAATAGGAAAGCAGTCAATACCAGGCAACACAGGGCAGTGTGCTTTCATCAGACACTTTGAAAAGTAATGCTGCATACATGTCAATGCTGGACAAGAGTGTGTTACCGAGTGCGGCTGAGTGTTTTCCCCACAGGCAATACACTATTAGTGACTCTCCCCATTAATGGTGTTGGGTGGATGTACATTTATTGAAGTTTCTAATGGAAGGCTGAGGGACCTCTTTCCTCAGGCAAGGGGAGAAAGGCAGCCTATCACTTCATGTAATGGTAGCCCATGTGTGACAGGCCTGACCTATATTTCCCCCCTTTTCTTACTCCCAACTGCCTTGCTCTGCTCCAAGAAAGCATTTTGTGAGAAATATAAAGGAAACAAAACACTGTGCTTGTCTGTAACATAGTTTAATGCCCATTATACTGGCTCCTCCTGACCCCCCTTTTCACATATTTTCTTTAATATATTTGCTTTTCTTTAATAACTGTTCTTCACACACGCGTTCACATACACATATAAATTCTAAGTAGCCTTTAGACAAGTGCATTAAGAGACATATCGAGGAAATCTTGGAAATTTGCATAAATTGAGTCATGTTAACTAGGTTTGTTTACGCTTCAACTGAAGTGACCTTTTCAGATTCTGTTCAGGGATATTCTGGCTGTGTACAGTTTGACCATTCACTCACTATATAATACTGAGTATTAGGGGAAACAAAACAGACTGGTATTAAGCTGGCTGGTTGCAACTTTTCTTATCATTAATATTCTCATAATTAATATCATTTTTATAACAAACACTAAACTTTCTGTAAAAAATATGTAGTGATTTTTAAGATGGACAAAAGCTTATTAATATGATTTATGGGATCCATCTCATAAAGATGCACTGGAAGTCAAGAGTTTCTGAAACACAAATATTTCATAGGATGAACAAAGTTTTGTCAAAGTACCAGTGTGCAGGAAAATCAACATTCAAAGGTTTCAACTTATTAATTAAAGCTGAGTTTATGTTAACACAGTAAAATATCAAGGAGATACAATCAGTGTGGTGATAGGACTGTACACACACAAATATTTAATGGAGGCTGCACTCTGCACTTCAAAGCTCAATGTACTGCTTAGTAGAGACCTACCATGCCGCTGTAGGTCATAGTTTTTCTTTGTCTCCTCATTGCCAAGAATCTTCCATGCCTGGTCAACTTCGATGAACCTCTGAACACACTGCTCCACCTCTCCTGGTGGCACATCTGGACTCTGTTTATCTGGGTGATACTGCCAATCACAGGGAGAAAGGAAAGTGAAGAAAAAAAACATAGCAGCATCCAATCCCTTAATAAACTTAGATTTATTTGCACTGAGGTGGGGACTGATGGGGACTACAGTTGGGGGTAGGGGGCACACAAGATACACAAAAAAGCCACCACCATTCAGACACAGGAGATTGCAAGCCAGGTTAATTAGACCACAGGAGTCACTGAGAATCTGCCAGTAAAAACCTGATGTCACAACCTGCACTGACAGCATTTTCTGGGTAATTTGCTGATGGACCTGCTCGTCTTCTGGACAATTTACCAAAAGAGGCTGAGTAAAGCAAACAAAAATAGATTGAGGCAATGCTATACAATATGTAAGAATAAAAATCTTCAGGATAGACAGGCTCTCACAATCACATGGGAAAGAGAGAATAACAAAATAGCTACAAAAAGTACTGGCTGAAAAATCATAGGCCTTTGGATTCCTGAGATGCCTACTTATTTGTCTTTAAAGCCGCTCAATCTATTTTTTTCTCCTAAATAAACACTAAATAAAAAAAGATAGTCATTTCATGATTAATATCAATTTGGAAGGACTATTTTCCTGTAACTATCAAAATAGCTTGAGGAAATTTCACATTTGCTCCCAGTTTGGCATTCCTGTTCAAATGTATTTATAGTTGATAAAACCACTCAGTAATTTTTCCTGCAGGTTTTCAGATCCGGAGATGTAC
Organism: Lepisosteus platostomus; assembly: GCF_059453375.1. NCBI lineage: Eukaryota > Metazoa > Chordata > Actinopteri > Semionotiformes > Lepisosteidae > Lepisosteus > Lepisosteus platostomus. Next base: position 10,110,531 of record NC_142628.1, read on the forward strand.
CCAGAGAATAGTGAGGGTTGCAGTTTTCACCATTGAATGATTTAGTATTGCCTGGGGGAGAGGGGGGGAGACGGGGTGGGACATAAAACAACTTAGATCCTTTCTAGCAACTATTCAGCCGGATGGTGATTATAATCTGGCACTGACTGGCGGGGCATTGCGTGTGTGTGTGTGTTTGTGTTTGTATGGTCGCTGTAGTTCAGAAGCTGAACCGTGTCCAAACTCAAGTAATGATGCATGGGTTGATACCGAACTACAATAACCAACAGTCCCTCGCAGGCCAATTACTGTCTAGCATAATTATATTTTTAATTTTAAGTAACAGGAAGACTAACTGAATTCAACTAATCATTTCAAGCAATTACTTTTAAAACTAATTAAAATTCAGAGTGCCTGTACTCAGATGTTATCTTTTTTGTTTCCACTTTGTAAACGGATGTACCAAAAAGAAATAAAAAAAATCAACTTTACTACAAGCCAAACACCAACATCATGCCTTGATTGAAAGAATCATTAGCAGGCTTTTGAAGCTGGAATCCGAAACAACATTCTGCATTGTGATTGGGGACTGTATTCGTTTGTTTGATGCCAGGTGCTCTTCTCATCCGTTTTGAATTGTTTCTCAGCAATCAAAGCTCTGCAGTTTAAAAGGGCAGAGACAATAAAAAAAGGAGTGGAAATGTACAGATACTCAAGTGCTCAACAGAAAGACTTCATTTAATGGTCATCTATGAAAGAAGCAGACCAGGAAAAGGAAGATTAGGATAATGAGGAACATAATGCAGACACTTTTTCCATAATGCCTATGAGAAATCTCAGAGTTTAAAATCTTAAATTTATAATTAATTTAGAGGTTTAGCATGAATATAATAAAACAACAATATAAAGGAACCAATGTCAGAATTAATTAAAGTATTCACCTATTGTGTGTGGATGCCATTTTTGTGTCTGTGCCTGTTGTTTACTTTCTAATAAAGTATTATTATTGGTGTTAACAGAAAAAAAACATCTCTTTTATTCTTTATTCACACCAATAATAAAGAACTAATAGGTTACAAATGCTACCATGAATAATACCGTATCTTATTAAACACTTTACTAACTACTTCCATCTGTATGGACTGAAGTATTTCACAGTACACTCTGCAACAGGTCACCTTGACCTATAACAATAGCAGGAAAGAAAGACCCCAAGGAAATGGTTATGCAGTTTTCTAAAATCTATCATGCAGCTTCCATGGTAAAATCCACAAAATCTAAAGCATTTAAACCTATTAGGACTGTTGAGCCTCTACTTTAAATCTTCTGTTCTACATCTTAATTAAAAACAACCCAATGCAGCTACTTCTGTTACATTTAACATTGCTTTGATATGTGGGCATTGATTCAATTTACTTAAAAGGTTCCTTATATATACAATAAAGGGAAAGGAGATTATATTGATTACCAATATAGAGATTTAAATTTAAACCTGCCTAATTCTCAAATGAATGGTAAAAAAATGTTGAAAAATACTAAGAAAAGCAACTACTCCACAACTCAAAGTCTATTAAGAAGATACTTTTAAGTACCTACAACTTTTATTTTGTAGTTTCTGTTTAAAATTACCTGTTTATTTAGATTGCTGACATGATATCAAAATGACACTATTTCAAGATTGTCATTCACAGCACTGTCTTTGGCAAATATTGCTGCTCTTGTAAGGCAAGTGTTAGTCATATCAAACAGAAAACCATAATGGACAAAAAGCACAACAACTTGCCACATCATCTAATATATCTGCAGGTGATCTGCTTTCTGCATTTCTGTATTATTTCATTCATCCATCATCACCAGCAATTCCATCCTATACAGAGATGCTTGAGCCAAAATCTAACCTCAAAGTCACAGGGTACGAGGCAGAGCAACATCCTGGATGGGATTCAAGCCCACTGTAGGGACACTGTTACGTTCTGTTTTTTTTTTACTCCCCTCCTGTGCGTGGGTCCATTTGTGGAGGGGAGTGTGTCCCTAAATTGGGTCTCTCTCTGGATTGGTTGAAGAGAGCGGTCCGGTTTTAAAGAGAGTGTGTGGAAAGGTGTTAAATGGGAGACGTATCAAATTTGTTTTCTTGGCTGTGTGTAGTGTTGGGATTGTTGTGGTATCCACATTTTTTTTAGTTTTCCGTTATACTATAGCTTAGTTTAGATAGAGTAGACAGATATCTTACAGAAGACTTTGCTTTACCTTTGCCACCCCTTTCTCGGCAGAGATATTTAGAGGGTATTGGGTTGAAGAATAGTATAGTGTTTTTCTTTGTTTGTCTATTTCTGGCTGTTATGTTAGTGGCTCATATGTTAGTCCCCATTCACCCCTAGACCGAGCAATAGTGGGGACGTAACAGACAGATCCAATTTAGAGAAACCGTTTTAATCTAAACAGCATGTATTTGCAAGGTAAGAGTAAACTGAAGCACTGGGAAAAAACTCACAAGAAAATGGGAGGAACATGAAAACTCCCTATCAAAAGCAGCCCAGAACTGACCACAAGACCTAAGACCTATGAAGCAGCAGTATTAACCACCAAAACTTTCAGAATTTAGAAATTACTATTAAACTGAAACGGGCGATTTTCTTCCTAGCCTGAGTTCAGATATCCACACATTTGTCTTCTTTCTTTGGAAAGTTTCTCAAGGTTTTTCCCCAATGTCAACTTTTCACAGAGTAGGAAGCATGACACTGGTCCACTAGCCATAAGGGATTCTCCACAATCACACTTTTGATATTCACATCAGATGCTATATGTTTTCCACTCATTTTTTCATATCACAGGTAAAAAGTTCAGTGCTTTATAGGATGCACTATTCCAATGTTGTTAAAAATAAGTAATATCCAAAAATCTCCTAATTTTTATTTACAACCTCTGAAGCAGTATCTGAGATTCAGTGCTTTCTATTCCACCACACAAACCAGACTTTCACTTATTAGATAAAAAATCTCTCTCATCCAGAAAATCCATAGCTACTGTTTGTTGCTAACAACACCTATGTCTTGCAGTCACCTCAGAGAATTGCAATTACTTCACCTAGAGGAATACAAGTTGCACTGTGTATGGCTGGAGCCAAGTTAATTTCAGTAGAAAATAATTTGTGTTGGGAACATTGAGCAGAAAAGGGACTTTTCTAACAGCTCATTTTGCATGCCAAAAAGCCACAGGAATCCAATTAAAATCTAAACCCATTAGTAAGCTTGTGGAAATTAACAGCACATTTATTGTAATGGCATAGTATTAAAAATCAACCTTTGCTACAATAAAATTAATATTAATAAAATCTTTCTTCTATGCTTTTTTTAGTTGAAAAAAGCGTTACAGGACTATAAAAATTGTAAAGTTAGAAACAGGTGCTTGAATTTATGAGTGAAACATATCATTCAGACTTGTGTGGTATTGGCCAAATTGTGGGTGGTAGTACAGTATGAAGCATTTAGAGCTCTGAAGTCTATACTGGAGGGCCTTGGGTTCAGATCCCATGTGGGTACATTTATTAGAGTATCAGTCAAATGAATAATAATCATGAAGAAAAAGTTTGGACTGAAGTGTGCTTGGCAAAGAGAACCAGTCCCAAACCACCATACTCCCACCACAATGTTTGATGATCACAATGAGGATCTCCTGTTAAAAAGGAGTTTGGCTTTTGCCACACAAAACATTTCTCATTGTGGCCAAAACGTTCTGACTCTTCAGTCCATGACTGAAGAGACCATGACTCTTCTCAATTGATTCGTCTTGTGTATCACCTAGGTGTGCTTTGGCAAACTTGAGATGGTGAATTGGTCTTTTTAGGGAGCAATGTTTTCATCCTGACACTCTTGCCATGAAACCCATTCCCATTCAGTCTTTTCATGATGGCTGAGGCATGATCACTGGCATTATTACAGATCTTTAGATGTTATTCAGGGCTTCCTTTTTGGATTCATGGATGACTGGTCTTGAGTTGAGTCACCATGGACTGTTTTAATTTTTTCCTGTCAGTCTAACAGTGGATTTTAGAAACTGTTTATTGTAGCTCTCCAGACTGCCGATCATCAATGAATTCGCCTGAGGTGCACAAAAATCTCTTTTCATCATAGCATACTGTTTCCACTAACCTGTTGTAAACCTATTATCACCAAACTCACAAGGTTTCTGATCATTATAAAGGACAGGGCTGTTACCCAATTATTTAACCACCTGACTTTGATTACCTCCTTACTAGTGCAAAGTAAACTAGGGGTTCACTTATTATTTTACATACACTGAAAGACACTTACATTTTTATTTTCTTCTACGTCTTATACCACTGAGTATCACAAAATATAGAAATTGTTATGAATAAAAATACTTACTTAAGAGAAGAATAATTTGAATTAAAAAAGGGTAGCACGCTAGGAATTTCTTATTCTCCTAATTACATTGGGGTTCACAAAATAATTCTCTCAGAACCCTATATAATTTTCTACAGTATACTGTATCTATATAATTAACAAAAAAGATCACTTTATATCACCTGTTCATCCAAAATGATTTCTCCTGAACATATCTAGTCAATTCCACAATTATCAGTATTTTACATGAAATGTATATTGAATTTAGAAATACATCATCATGCTTTTATAGAGGTAGATGCCAAAATTAACATTTTGCTTCATCTATTGGTCCTGAGAGACTTGCTGGCTTCTTCCTTTTTTAAGATGCTTGTTACCTACCAAATGTAGAGCACACCTTGCTTTGAGGGCTACATGGTTCATCAGGTTCTAATTAGGTAGTATGTTCTGTCAACGCTTTCATGCCCTTCTCTTCATTAATTGATCATTCTGCCAAATTAATGACACTGCAGTGTCGGCCCAGAGATCCCTGAGCTGCCACACCTTCCAGCAGCAAGACAGAACAAACACACACACAAAAGGTCGCAAGGTAACTGTACCTGTACAAGGGTTTATACATTAAAAACACCAAGTCTAAAGGTTAATTATATCTGCCAGGTTTTGAGAGTATAATGATTATTCCCTTAGAGACCTTCTTGCACTCAGGTTAACCTCACAGGCCTCACACCAAAAATAAATATTATCAAAAAATAACTGCATAATGCTAATTACCTAACTAGCTGATCAAATTTGTTTTTTGACTTAAATAGAAGAAAATGAGATCACAGAGTAGATTCATGTTTTCTGGCAGCATAATAAATAATCAGTCAACATGTGTGGTAAACTGTTGACCAATTTAATCTAAAACGCATGATTGCAGAGTAGTCATTTCTTGGCTGTGTTCATGATCCAAATACAAGTGCTGAAAAACTACTGTCCCCACGCGAACAGTCTTAAATAAAATACATTCTTAAAATAATGTGATAGTCAAAAAGGGGTGTTATAGCAACCAAAACAATATAGCTGAGCCAGCTTGTGTAGTATTGATTCAAAAGATGCAAAACAACAAAATACGTTTGGATAAAAATAGATTCATCTTATTATAAAAAATAAAGTTTTTTAGCTGAACAGGAAATAAATAGATCACCCTTATACCAAGGTGTTAGTTGTCCTTTTAAATTACACTATAGAAAAACATTAATAAATGGCAAAATATTGACAATACACTTTTTCAAAAATTCATTAGTGGACCTTTCTTCATGTAATATGTCCAGTTTTTTATGTATGATAACAGAATGTGCGTGGACTTTAATCTATTAAGCGATCTTAAGACGCTTCACCTGATTGCTGGGACAGCTTCAAGCATCAGCTGCTGGGGTGGTTTAAGGAGCTGGCCTGCAGAGAGTTCAGTAGGTTGCAATGTTAGTTTCAGATCGGTGCTCAGTTGTACTCAGCTCAGTAGCAAGCGTCCGTTATAAGGAATGCATGTACAGAAAAAAGCCATTCTACACAGATCAGAGAGTTATAATAGATGTTGAAACTCAGTGAAGACTCAAGAGGAAGAACAGAGTAAGCTAGACAGCAGGAGTCAGGAAAGAGTATTGGCTGTTGATACAGTATATCACCACACATCTAAAGATTTCAAAGTGCAAGTCCTCCCTCATTTAAAGGCAAATGGATTTACTTATTAACTGTTTTAATTGAATAACATTTTAGAATTCCTCCAGAACTCTCCCCTGCTTATTCATTAGAAATCACATGCAGTCCCTGCAAATGATAAAGTCATGTAATACAACTGCAGTGTTGGAACTGCTATCTTCAGGAGGGCCAGTAAGTGAAATAAAGGCATGAGGGTGTTAATTTGATGTAAACAGCACTGGCATGAACTGCTGCTCGCTGAAACAGAAACGTCGTCTTTAAATTAAGAACAACGACGGATGCGGTGGTGTGCAGCGAGTGAGTGTTGCTCATGCTTTTGTCTAACTGGACGGAAAATAACATTAAGGACGTCTGCTTGAAGTTTAAATGACAGCTGTACTTGAAAACTCTCCTGCCTCTTGAAAATGAACACTCTGAGATTACTTATTGTAATTTATTGTGGACATATGAATTAAAATTGATCCTGTTTAAATTCTGTGATAAAGGCTACTAAATTTTTAAACAATCTTAACTTCATGTTATAAGTAATAGAGATATATGTACATACTGTATTTTAATACTTTACTTTTGTTACAGGACTGTTCAATGTAACAAGACATTCAGTCTCTAACATATGTTCACAGTCTTTAGCCATGCTACATAGAAACAGTCACAGTCACTATAAAAGCACAGAATCAAAATACTCCAAAAAGAGCTTCTGTAGCCAAAATGCTCAGTAAACTGCCCCCTTTTTACTTGAGTTTAAGATTTCAGCACTTCAGCCATTTTCAGCCATCTAATAGTCACCAGGGAGTAAACTCTATAGGGCAATTGAGAGTAGCCAATCAATCCTCTCCTGTGTGTCCTTAAGAGGTGGGAGAAAACCGGAGTGTCTGCCAATATAAGCACAGGGATAATGTGTTGTTATCCCTCCACACAGCCTGCCAGCCAGGGTGAATCGAACCCAGCATCCTGGAGTTGTGAGACAGCAGTGCTAACCACCATGCCAAAAGGCCACTAGGGCAAGGTACAAGGAGTGCACAGCAGTCTAAAGAGCCAAGGGACTTTTATAATCTTTTTTTACTTTCGTTGTCTATCATCTGAGGACCAAACTTCACAAGCCTTTGCAGAATATTGTGTGTGTAAACTAATTTTCTATTGGAAGTAGAAAATTCTAATTTGTTCATATTATATTCAGACACTTTTTTGCAGAATTGTGAAAGATTCAGTTCTGTTCTGCTGGTTCTTACCAAATGCATGTACTGTAAGGCTCCACAGCTGAAACGTTGTTTCTTTTCTTCTCTTTTCAGCGTGGAATAAACCTTTACTTGTTCCTGTATGTATAATATTCAGACACACACTTTTCCCCATAGCTGCCTCTCACCTGCAGGGTTTATATGTGTAACATGCTCATTGATCTTATTGTCAGAGTACAGACACTATCTGCTCACAGGTGTGAAGTGTTCAGCTAGGTACTTTAGCCTTGAAAATACCTTTTGTCTTCCAGTGATAACAATTCGGGCTGTCATACAAGGTTCTCTTTGATTTCAAAAATGTTCTACAGTGTAGCTAGCTTATGTGCAGTGAAAGGAAAAATTGTAATTGATACTATTCCATTGATACTGCTGTCATGAATCACAGTAATACATTAATATGGAGATGGCCAATGACAGGGAAATTTAATCCAATCCCTGTTTTAATGTGTATGAGCTCCATCAGATGTCGACCGTGGTATTTAACAGTAAGATTTTAGGTGTTCTGCGATTTCTCAGTGCCTTTAACATTTGTCAGACTAAAGTCCAGCCTTGAACTGCATGTTCCTTCTTTTTTTTAGTAAAACTAGAAAAATGTCGTACTGCCAAAGACGTCTAGTTACTAAATGCAGAACTTAGCTGGAAACACATTTGCACTGTTATCTTTTTTTCTTCTCCACTCATCATCACCAACAGTTCTTGTGAACACTTACCACTCCAGCACTTAGGAATACCATTAAAGAAAACCCAGACACCTCCATGAAAGGTGTCAAATTTGTATGATGGCCATTTAAAAAAGAATGTCACTGGTGCTGTCTCTGAGGCACAAGAGTAGCTGCAATTATGAATTATTATTGCTACTATTGAGTGTTCATTATTAAATAATTGTATTTACAACTATCACTTTTTCAGGTAGAAATAATACATTAAAAACAAGCTACATAAATGAGTGATATAATTGAACATACACAGGAAAGGCATAAGACTTTTTAAAAAAACTGTCATTTTTTGGTTGGCTTCCTCATGTTACCACTTCATTTGAGTAAGGGAAAAAATATATATTTTAAACCATGTACAATAGACACTGCTTTACAGAATTGACTCCCTCTTCCCATCCAGCCAAGATATTTGTCACATATACATCGCTAAATAAAAAGCTTGAATTTAATAGTGCCTTCTTCCATTCTGAGTTACGGGTTTTAATTGCCCTCTCTTGCACGCATTGTAAAATATTCATTTACTTGAGCTAATGGAGCTAGGAAAGGCACAAATACAATGAAGAGGGCTGGCAATGGGAAACACTTGGAGGGACGGCTATACATCATTTTCCTTCCACAATGTAAATTGCAATCATTTTTTACTCAGCTTGTATCGATGCTCTCTGTAAAAAGCCAAGCATCAAGGGCAGAGCAAAGGCCAATAACATCACGCTACTGCCACCTAATGTTTAAGGAATGACTAATTTAAAGCATTATTAGGGGAAAAAAACCCAGCTGCATTGTGCTTAAGGTTTGCCTCAAGCCATTTCTATTTATTTAAGGGAATGAGTGGATTATTGTATTTCAAAGAGGCGGCTTGACAGTTCTACTGTAGTCCTATTCTTAACATTGCCAATGCACTAGAACTGCTGTCCTAACAAGTAATGTTTTTATAACACCACACCATTAAGGTTACAGAGTCACTGTGAAATAGCAGTAGCCTTCTTTTTCCAATGTGAAGAATATAATCCTTCAGAAAAAGGGAAATGCCTAAATGAAATTATTTATACTTGTTTAAGCAAATGCGAGTAAATCAAGCACACTTAAAAAAATCTTGCTGTGCACCCATACAGTAATTTCACATTGATACTCAAGATACAGTAATAGGTCTTTTAAAATGGCAAAGACTGCAGAATATGAATAAAAGCATAAGCAAAGTGTCCTCTTATAGACTAATTATAAGGAGGAGCTTCCATACATAGAAAATGAAGAACACTTGTTTGAAATAAAACAAGTCTCATATCTATATCTCAACTACAGTATTTAAAACTTCTGACCATAACTGATACTTCATCAGAATAATATGAGTTTATTTCATATTAAATTTGCATATTTGCACCTTTTTAGGTTGAAATTTGTTTACTGTTGTGAGTTACTGTAATTAAAATGGATCTGCAAATGGAGGATTATACAAATCTGCTTAAACTGCACTTTTCCTCTCAAAGATTAAATAATCCAAATAATAACATCATTAAGTATGAATTTGAGGGCAGGCTTCAGGTATCAACATAAGATTTTAACAAATGCAATAACTTTATGTATTTTTCTTATTTAAAAATTAAGCTATATAGCAGACTATATCTTTGGAAAAAACTGAAACTGCCTCTATGATTTATATCTGTAATCCGTTTAACAGTAACATTAAAAATAGTAAAACTAACGACTGCATTTTGTTAAAAAGCCAAATGCAGTATCTTAGATTTAAAAGGACTGTACAATCTGTTACTCTCCTGAGGCTATACATTATATATAAACTGTTTTAAGTAAGTACTTTAGCTATCAAACCAACTAAGCTTAAACTCTTATATAAAGGTCTCTAACAATTAGCTCCAAACAAAAGTAAATTTCCAGATTGATTAAAGCATCATCAGTATTGGAGTTTACGGTGCTTTCACTACCAATTGTGTACTATTAAGTGTACTAAAACATATTTGATTTCATATGCATAGCCAATATTCACACAAACAACATTATAGCAGAATTTGTTATCTGAAGTCAATGAGCTGTGGATAAAGTGAGAAAGTGAAAAAAGGTGACCTGCTATAGGATGCCTCAAAAGAACTCACTTTTGATTAGGAACAGTAAATGTGTCTGTCCTCCTTGGAGCCTTACAGAAAATAATTAATGCACTGTCACAGATCTTACTTTATCCTTCATTTAAAAAAATAATAGAACTTTGCATCCCAGTTCACAGAAAGATCTCCATGGGCATCAGAGCTGCACTGCATTTCCATTAGCAGGTATTAATAACCCCGGCCTAATGTTCTTCATAATGTATTTGATGTAAGTAAGCGCAAGGATGTAGGGCAATAGCTATTCTTGTTTGGAAAGATAACCTGTTTATTCTTGAACCAGAGCATAAGGGAGATTAGCACTTGCAGTGCTGTGTTTTCATTTAAGACTTAAGTAAGGCAGCAAAATCCTTTCACATTGGTGAATGACAATTCTCTGGAATGGAATCCTTGCTGGCAGAGGCATGAATCAGGTATAGTATATAGCCAGTAGGGCTCTATACACATGTTCAGCCCATAAAAGCACTTTGAGCCTACTGTGCCCTTTGGCACAGAGTCTTATTTGGTCAGAGAAAAAACTGCAACTTCAGCCCAGTCTAGCCAGATTCCTCAAGGTGGATTTCCGTATCCTACACTAATGGCCATCGGTCCAAGGAATGGTCCTCCAGCTCTCTATGCCCACTAAATGGAAGGACAGAAATAGAATTAGGGCGTCTAAACTCTAATATGATCTGAACCCATCCACTCAAATAATTTAACAGATGAAGGGCAAGTGTGAGCTTTTTTGATCAGTCCCTGACCACTGCAGTATTTCCACTTCCTGAGATTCCACAACACCCACTTATTAAGAGAGGACTACAACTGGTTACTGATCCCATCCATGCAATAAAAAAGTGGACTGACACATTGTATGGGGCACAAGGCAGCACCACAAAGTATTTTTATAAGTATTACTTATCAGATTTTAAGAGTCTATTAAACACACAAGAATGTGTGTTTAAAGTATAATATTGTAGCCTAAAATGTTACAATATTATACTTTATTTCTTTGGTGATAAAAGATCAAGTGTAATGTTTTTATATGATAAGACCATGACTCTCATCCCCCAGGACACTGTGGATTCCAAGTTTTGCTGAATAGTCCCCCTACTATACTGTATTCATTAATATAAGGTATGTCCTCATTAGAAACAAAACATCTAGTTAATAATACATACCAAGAGTGCCAGTTTCTGGTACTTCTGTTTCAGCTCTTGCAAGCTATCTGCTGGACTGGCTTCAAGTACTGCATACCAGTCTTTCTGCAGAGTACTTTCATCTGTCATATCGGTCAAAATACAAATCTGTCATGTTTAGCACATCCTCTGTCAGTAAACCTGTTTAAAAGAAGAAGAATTACGTTATAAAAAATTTTATGGGGTTCAAAATATGTTTTCTTTTATTGGTTCCTGGCAATCCTGGGTTGTGGGATTTACAACAGAAATAACAATACATTATTTTGTCTTTGTATTTATAAACTCCAAGGTGAATGTTGAAAATAGAAACCCCATTCTTGTAAATGCCATCGAAAAGATTATCATAAATGAGATTACCTTGACGAATGCATTTCACTGTAGGTGGTGAACGACTAGCTAATCTAGTAATGTTTTTTCATAAGTGAAAATTTGAACTTCTTGCTACAAATGGAAACTACCACAATCATTTCCCTAGTGAGGTACGTCTCATTCAAAATCTGCCACACAAATTCGCCTTGGAAGCGGCATTAAAACAGTCTGTGATTTTAGCAAATGCACCATATTTTGTGGGTAGATTAGATATTTTATTCTTGTCGACTGGCTCACTAAAAAAAGAGCTGCACCGCTAGGTAAAAACTGCGAAACAGCTGCGAATACACACATTACGTACCCTTTAAATTAAACATTAAAACCCTGTAACTACGAAAGACTGTTCTTTTTTTATTGGTGCTATTTCGAAACAAGAAAGCTATCCCCATTCATACAACGTTTCTCCAGTTTGTTTTCCAAATTTTCACTTACATTCCCGTCTCAGACCACATGAAACGTTTGCTTCCGTTTTTAACTTCCCCGGGAAACTAGGGTTAAGAACGTTTTTGATGAACATGAACATATTTCTTTTAAATTGTATAACATTTTACAGATAGCATAAAAGCTATCGAGCACATATGATTAAGCAATCATACGGGGTAATTTTAAACAGAACCATTAAGCATTTATTATTTTTCATATACTAAACCTGTTTTATATTAAGGACCACGCTCTAGAAAATGACATAAATGCACAATTAAAAATTAAAAAAAGTTTTTTGTCAATGAATTATTACATTTTAAAGAAAAGTAAAGGCATTTATTAATATAAAGATCACAATTTTAAAAGTTTCGTGTGAATTATAAGAAGGTATTTTATGAAAGCTATTTTCCAACCGGACTTAATAGCATGAGACACAACGGGGAAGTTGTTTGCAGTAGCAGTGACGCCATCGCCATGGAAACAGCTACACAACATATTTAAGTCTCTGTACAAATGTAATGTTAAAGAGTCTAATTAAAGAAGGTAAGATCTTTCTTGTGATCAATTTATTTTTCTTATTCTGCATTTTTAAAATATGGAATGCTTATATATGAAATATTTTTGTGCTAAATGAAAATATCGTAATCTAAATCTCTAAAATGAATAATTCCTTTGAATTCTTGCTAGAATTAGCATGTGAGCCTAGTACTGTACTGTAGAGGACTACACTTTTTCCAGAAAGTGAAAGGACAAAGATGACATTTTTGTAACCATGATTTTGGTTAGACAAGCAATTCATCCTTTTAATATGCTTTGATAATACCTAGATGAAAAAAAAGCAAATATTTTACCAAAGAATTAATTATATATTGAGTTTTAATAATCAATTTTCATTATTCTCTGATTTCGGAGTAATACCTTACTTTATTCCCCCTTTGTTACCAGTAACCAGCAATAGACTATAAATGATCATCAATGTCACCTTCTATGGCAATGAAGTATGTACTGTAATAGTATGTGTGAGTAAATGTATAAAAACAGCTTTAAATATTTAATCTGTTCAAGTAGATATCATACACACATTTAAGCAGAATACAAAAATGGTGCATTGATAATATATTACTGTAAAATCACAGGATAAGAATGTAAACTATAATAACAATATTTTTATATTAAATGGCAAGAGAAGGATTAACCTATATATGACTGTCTACTGTGTGTGGATTGAAAAATACAGAAAGTTTTAAACGACACTTTTTATTCTATGATCGAGCTCAATCGTTCCAGGATGTTACCCTTCAATATTAAACATTTTATTCTGAGAATGAACTAAAACCAGAACAGTCAAGGTGAAATGTCAAAACATTATTTTTAACTATTTCTCTTTCTTAAAATAGAGTATGTTAAAGGTAGAAACTGGTGTAGTGTTACATTACTTTTTTCTTACAGCTGGTCTCATCATGACATATTTGTACCTATTGCAGTTGGAATTAAAGTTAATGTTCATGTAATCTGGTTCCATTCACACAAATTATACCTAAATCAGCAAGAGCCACAAAACATTGTATTGTTAGATTGGACCGTGTTTTGAAATTGCCACCTACACAATGCTTCCATCTTTTTCTCTGCAGTTTGTTCCTTGAAATAATTTATTTTGTACAATATTCTACACAGGTATTCTGGCTGTTTCGTAGAACCTTTGCAAAATGATAACTGTGCTCCTGGGCTCTTGCAACAGCAGAAATAGTTCTGGCGGCATGGTCTAAAAGCTGGATGCTTTTGTGGATCTGAATGCATTGGGAGTTCCCATATTCCCACTCCTGCTATCATTGGATCACTGCCTGTGTTACCATTATTTTATGGAGTCTCCTACTGTCTAGATTTGTGCTGCCAGAGGTGGGGGAGCTTTTGGTATTGCTACTGACAGGGTCAAATCTTTGTTGCATGATGCTTCTATTGTAATTGCTAGATTTTATTTGAGGGATCCTGTTTTTAGATAGAAAAATCAGATTTAGATAGATCACTTTATGGGCCATATACAATTTCTTGTATTAGGAATTTGTCATTTCACATAACCCAACTTGCTCTCCATGAGACACACAGACAGGGAGAGAAGCTTGGGGTCAGAGCACAGGGTCAGCCATTTATACAGCACCCTTGGAGAAGTTGGGGTTAAGGGCCTTACTCGGGGGCCCACCAGAGTAGGATTCCTCTGCCAGCTGCGAGATATGAACCGGCAACCTTCCAGGCACAGGCACAGGTCCTTAGCCACAGAGCCATCGAGAGGGAGTGTGCTGAACATTAAGTTTTTCAAAACAATAGAATTGATACAATGGGTACATAATAAAATTGATCTCACTGAGAAATGTTAATATTACTTGTTGTTGTCAAATGAGTAATATTTAAACTTGGACAGATGCCTCAAGCCTGTTTCAAAATAGAAGCCATCTGTTACATGTATAAATGTATACATTCTGGCACTGTAATCTAATTGTCTACTAACTTTACTTTCCTCATTTGACAGTGTTATTGACATAATCCAGGAATATTTGCTTGAATTGTATTTTGTCTTAAAGTGGGGACAGCAAAATACAAACATATCATCATCTCTCTTTATTTTTTTTAATGCACTAGTACCATTGATGATACATTTATCTGTCTGGACTTTGTTTTAATCCCAAATTTATGACACAAATAAGAAGGATTGTAGATGATCAGGCAAAAAATATTTTGATTTACTATTAGTATTTTTAAATAGGATGTTTAAGTCTTCTCTGAGTAGATTTAACAAGTAGTACTTATTACGTTTTTCCAAATCTCAAATAAAACACATTTCTGGGATTTTTTGTGCTGTTCACCCAATGTCAAACAGAGGTGTTAATTTGTAGGTTCCAATGTGCAAAATACAGTGGAGACACAGTCTATTTAAGTCAATTAAATGAGTCTAATGAAGAAAATTTTAAAGTTCATATCCTGACATTTCTAGCTTGATTTTTTTCCTATTGTATGGAACTTAAGTCCACTAATTACATTCAAAGCTAAGACATGCTTCTCTTTCAGAAGATTTTCTTTAGATCTAGTGCTGCTTTTTGACTGCTGTACTAACAGTACTACAGTATTATATGTTTCAGAAGGCTTTATATAATTTAGTACCATTTTTAAATGAGTTTTTTTGTTTTATCTTTTACATTGAAGCAGACAAAAACTTTTAAATGGAATGGAAGCCTTTACAACTGTTTGTGAAACTGGCACGTGTATTCATGCAATTAACATCTATTTTGATAAATGATATTGTATTAAATTGATTTCTGTCAGAAATTGGTCAAATCTACAACAGGCATTAATTTCTAATGCAGTTTCTTACACTTTTAACATTTAATTTATCAAGAGTTTATAATGATGTAATCAGAATGATCATATTTAAAAGCAAACAACAAAAGGCAAGCATATTTTTATTGTGAAATATGTCTTATTTGTTAATTGTGTGGGGATTAGTTGGAAAGATCTTTGGTGTCATAAAAAATTGCTGCAAACGCACCTCTAGTGGAGTCTTTTGTAGCTCATTAGCAATTTCTTTAATGAGCATTTTGATAGATAGTTCATGTAACAGACAAGTGACAGATTGTTTGCCTTTAATTATTTCCCTGTTTCAGACGTATTGCAAAGCAATTAGAAATCTGACAGCATATTCACTGTGCATTGCCGATCATCTGAAGTGACGAGGAGTGAGAGGTGATGAATATTAAGTGTGTAATTTTTTTGTAGATTATCATGAATAATTGACTGTACATATTGTATAATGAAGTTATGACTTTGTTCCTGTTTATTGAAAAAGCTTGTATTTCTTATTCAGTTTTTTTTCTTAGTTTTTAACGCTTTATAAAGCTCAAGACAACTTCATCCTTTGCTTTAAGACTGCGGAGTCTGTCACCATAGTTTGTCCAAGGCAAACAATAAAGTTGAGAGATGGTGCAATGATGATAGTAGAGATTCTCAGTTCTGTAGTTCTGTAGAGTTTGGTCAGCTGAAGTTAATGCTGTGGTATAAAAAGGGTTACACAACCAAAGCACACACCACTATTCACTGTAAGACCTTCATGCTTGCTCTGCTATAACTGCATTTCCTTCCCAGACAAGTTCCAGCACTTTTAGACATATTTTTTTATTAAATTTAGAAGTTAAAACACATGTCAAATAAGTTAGAGTTCAGATATTAAGATTTATTATTTTCTGTCTGGTAGTTTTCTGTTGATCTAACACTTTATGTATGTCATGAAAATAATGCAGACCCTAAGGCATTTAAAGGCAGACACATAGTCCAGAGATTATAACATCACAGCAAGCTGGTACTCTATTTTCTGGATGGATGGCGAACCTTAAGAGCTACTCAATGTTGTTTTGTGTCACTTTGATTACTTGTCAGGGTAAACGTCTCCAAAACACTTCAAGACATTAGAGGAGCCTTAAGTCTGATGAAGTGCACATAAACACGATGGATCATCAGTGTTTCACAGTTTACATTGGCAACATCTGCATGAAAAATGCAATTATCATCTGAACTATGGGGTGCACATGGCATACATTTATCTGGAGATGAAGCTGAAATGTTTCTGGGCTCCACGTCTTTTATGTGGTACTGTTGCATTTTGATGAAAGCCTTTAACAGTCTCATGATTTAAAGGAGGCTATTTTACTCAGTATTGCTTCCAATGCTGTCAGTTCATTGCATATTCTTCATATTCTTTTCATTGTAGGGAACATACTGCACACAGTTATGGATTGTAGACTGGATAAGCAATGAATCAATGGCCAACAAATGAATGAAAGAACTACAGTAGATAACCATCCAAGATAAATTAAACTTTGTTTTGCATAGATATACTGTACTTACCAATATTTTTACTTTGTTCCTCATTTACGCAGTTTTTTTAAGATCTCTATCTTAAAAACAGTTTTATATTTTTTCATGCATCTAATACAAGGTCGATACATGCTTATACCAGTTTTAAACTTTTGCTATCTTCATAATACTGTGGTGAATATATTAAGATTGCATTCAAACTTCTCATCTGCAGTCTGTAGAGTTAGAAAGACGTTTTTATCATGCACATTGTGTTTAAGTTTTCTCATTATTCACTCATAATTATGTAAACATACCTCTTTTATTGTTTACAATAGTAATTAAGTTCCTACAATAACAAATAAAGTTGTGCAATACCAATTGTAATAATTTGAATGAATAAATGATTTATTTTATATTTCTTCTACAGACTACTTTGCATTTTGTAAACTTTCAAAATATATTTTATGACTGAGCAAAAGAGCTTAGCTTGTGATTCTACTTACATTAACAACTTTACGTACAGTAACTTCTAACTGTTCTTATTGTTGTAAGACGTCAAACTCTATACTTTAGAAAAAGTTCCATGAATAATACAATGCACAATGGAAATTTTGACCTCCCTATGTAACTGTGTTTCCCGAGGCAAGGCAAGTTTTCTATTCACTTTCCAGTTGTGTTTTTTCCTGCAAAGTACTTTTCTTGATAATCTTCACCCATCTTTACACTAAAAGTTACAAAAACGTTAAGCACCAATGAATACTATATGTTTTATTGGATAATTTCAAAAGTACATTTTTCAACTTTTCAAATTGCATATCAAATAAACTGAATTTCAAACATATTCTCTGTGATATGCTTAGGTTTTTCTTATGTACATATGTACACAGTTACATAGGGAGTATCATAGGGAGTAATCTACCTAATTTAAACATGAATTGTTGCATTGTCACTTCACACACTGTAGCTACATTTCATTTTTAATAAAATAAAATATTTATATGAATATAAATAATATTATTATATATAAATATTCATTGTATAATAATATTAATAATATATATGAATATGATCTTTGTGGCTTTTTTGTAATTAAATAATATAGATTGAGATGGAATTTACAGATTCATCCCTGGAATAAGCAAATAAAAAGCTATAAAGCAATGGTTCAAATTGAAAAGCATACAGAGAAAGAAAACCGTGTAAAAAATGAATTAGAAAGAATAGGATCCAGTTAAAGGAAATGTGTTAAATTAACTATAATCACAGCTAAAAAGAATACAAAGGCCAAGGAGGAAATTGAAATGAATATTACATTGAGCATAATAATGTTTTTGTCAACCTGACAAAACCATAGAAATTGTAAAGGATAAAGCACATTCTTATAGCAAAGGATAAAAATGTAACACTAAGGTGATGAAAGGGAAGTGTATTACAAATACATTACAAATAAGTGTATTACAAATAATAGTATAGAGGTATCACAGTTACTAAAAGCTTCAGCTAAAAGCTTCAGGGCTTGATTCCTCCAATTGTAACCTACTTAAAGAACCAAGAGACATCATGCATATTTAGCAAAACCTTTCAACAGATCCTTGAGACAGAGGTCACCCCTATTGAATAAGCATCTCTAATACAGCACCCATTCATAAAAAGAATGATAAAACTGAAGTTTATTACATGTCAGGTTATGGAAATGATTAATCACACTAAACTTAATAGGTTTCTAGGGGATGAAACTCCTATTTAATCTTTAGAAAATGTAGATTCTAGTGAAATGGCTTGTGAGAATTATTACAGAAGTTACTGTATGGATGCAAACACAATCTTAATTCTTAAACTGCAGGCAGTAGACATTAAAGGAAATGTATTTGCATCACAGGAGCTGGTTGGTACTGTATAAAGGCTAAAGGAATAATAGTAGTTAAAGTCAGATAATAGTTCCTTTAACCAATTTCTATTGAGAAGGACGTATAGTTAAGTACACAATGCTCAGAATAGGGTGATGCAATTCCTGGTGTACCAGGATCTGAATTAAGGTGTGCTATACTATAGAACTGTACTATAGAATTTACATAGAAAATTCAAAAAGATTTGGACAGATTTTCAAGACATCCGACAGATGACCATTAAATTAGATAAATACAGAGTGTTAATTGCAGGTACTGTTGCTCCGGAATCAGTACATAGAAGAGAACATGGAAGTACAGAGGAGTAGATAGAAAGGGCTGGAAGGAACGTCGTCCTCTGACAGGCCAAGATAACTCTCAGTGTTTTTAAGCCTGAAGCAGAGAGAGACTATGAGAAACACTGATTCATTTTATTCAGCTGTAAATCACAAAGATGCCCAGAAAATGTCTCTAATTGTGAGTCTTAACATTGGATAAAGGATTTTTTTTGGTGAAAATCTCAATTGTGGGATTTTTGTTATAAAATTCAGATTAAGTAGAAATAGCACAAAAGTGGATTTATCTTTTTTTTCTAATAGTTGTAGTGTAATTCAAATTGCTAATGATTGCTGTGTTAATTACTAATTAGCATCTGAAAGAAATAGAATTGTGCTAACTCTAATTAGAAGAATGTAAGAGTTAAAGAAGCACTTAAATAATTTAATCATAATGTAGCCATTAACAGTGTCTTAGATTTCTTCAACTATTTTTTTTCACAGTATGTTATCAGATCTTCTGGATTTATGAAGTGACCCCAAAAATATTTAAGTGTAGGTTTAATGGAGTGAAAACAGATTTTGTTTTTTTTTCTTTGTTTTGTATGTGTGGTCTAATTAGTGAAGGGAATCAATCCCATACAGTACTGGAATTCTAATTAAAAAGTAAATTAATTGTGTGTTGAGTAAAAACATGATTTTTGGGAAATTTTCACAATGAAGTAGGTGTTGATAAAATCTAAGGATTTTGGTGCTCAAAGTGTTCTAATTTTGTAGTGTGTTTCCTTTTTCTAAGAATTAGACCTAGTGAATACCAATTATAAATGTGAAACACACAACTAAGCTTCAGTGTGCTTAGTGTTGAATTGTTTTAATTATTGAAATTTCTGTCAGGTTTAAAATTGAATGATCAACTTCCAACAATTTAAAGGGAGCCTAATCCATAATATAATCCTTCATTTTTTGTAACCTCTTCTTTATTTCCTTCTTGTTTTTATACACTACTATATGATATTAATTGGAATTCTCAAGTGTTATCTTACGCTGTAAGTAAAGCGGAGGGTATGAAATTAAAGGAAAGGAACCAGAAAGGTATCACTTACAGATGTTCTGTGTCTGCATTGCTGGTTAAAATTAAAGAAATGTAAAAGGTGTTATTTTACAGCACATCACGCATTTTCCGTGTCTTAATTTGTGAAATTGTTCAGTGAGCGAATGAAATGCAGATTCAAGAAAGGTGTTTCTCTACTCAATTGTCAGGTAGTTCTCAAGGTGACCTTCCCTCAGAGTGAAGGATAGCAGCTCTTATTGATTTTCGGGAGCAGATGCGTGGGATGTCAGAGTGAGTAGCCAAGCCTTTTGTTGCCAAGCTCTGATTAAATAAAATATACTTAATTTTGTTTAAATAAGTATCATTAATAATCCTTTTGCCAACCACTTTTTACACCTTAATATTTTTATCCAAGTGATATTAAATTTGTATGACATTTTAAATCAAGACAAGATAAAGTATCTTAAAAAAACTGTGATTTTGGTAATTGCAGTGTATGATGCTGCATTAACTTTGAAAGTAATAGCTATGGTCATTCTGTAATATTGGAACTAATGATACAGTGTACTGTACATCTACAGCATGCTCAGACTGAAGAGTTAGTTTTAGGTTTCTCTCAGTGTTCTTCATGTTTTGTGTGTCTATTTTGTGTGGGGAGAGAAGCATACCTGCTCTTTTTTTCACCTGAACTTTCACTTATAGTACATAATTTAACTCTTAATTGACCTAATATTAGAAATAGTTTGAAGCCTTTAATTGTTTTCATTCTCTGAACGTGTTGGAATTGCATTTTAACTATTAGGTTTTTATAAATAAAAAGTTATTTCTTTAAGCTTCTCAGTAGAAGTAAACAAATTGAAAAGGCTCCATCCAAGCAAATTGCTAATTTAATTATGAATTCAATTAAATAAAGATCATGACTGGAACCAAAATCAGTAAGTGTCTATGTCCAGAGTCAGGAACTATGTTTGATGAATGGTACCGTATTGCAACATGGCTTCTGAAATAAATGAATGAAGACCATTGTTGATCGCTATGCATCTTCTCATCTCACCATTGCACATGACCATTTTTCTATTCACGTTTTTTCAGTCTTCAGAGACTAAGATGTTGTATGCACTTCAATGTGGTCTACCTTGAACTGCCTGTTCTTATCTGTGTTGGAATTACTGTAGATATGTCATGTTAAAGTGTTACATAAGGTTGCACACAGCCTGTTCCTATAGGAATGAAAAGAAAGGGAAACTGGGTTAAGAGTTTGATTTGACACAGTCCAGAACAGAGCTCTTGTCTAAGAGCAGCCAGAGCCTATTTGTCTTCATATTGTGTCTGCTAAGTAAGGTGTACAGTTAGGCAATCATAGTTGATAATTATTTTGTTCTCCTAAGCCCTTTTAATGTCATGAAGTCAATGTTGCATTTCAAGTCAGAATTAAAAAAATGTGTGTGGTGGTGCATGACCTAACTGCAGTCTGCTGTTTTTGGGAGCTGAGGCACAGAAGATGAGTTTATATATGAGTTATATGCTACGAACTGTATTTTGCTCTGAACTGCACTCTTAACACTTTTCAGGCATCATTGGGTGGAATAAATTAACTAAATAATAACCAAACATGAAAAGCTTGTTATCATGATGCACGTACAGTAGAGCAATAGTGCATGGTGTTTAGATCTAATTTTATGATTTGTACATGAGGACACATTACCTCTTTCTGAATGTAATAACAGTTTTCCAATTGTCTTCTTTGGGAAGAGATGGCAAGTGTAAGGAGACCAGCAAGTTCCAGCACAACTGACAGCAAGACTTCTGGGAAGACTGAAGGGAGCAGAAGATCATGCAGTGCTTCCCCTGGCTCCCTCCAGAGCAGTCTTGAAGACCTGTTAGTGCAGAAGTACAATGAAAGGTTTAATACAACCTTAACATCTACGGCCTGTCATCTTCCCAGGTAAGCAATAACTTTACTGAGCATGGCCTGAACTCCAAAGCAAGGCCTGGCCTGTGACAGGTAGCTTGAAAGGAAATATACCATTAAATTGGAATAGTTATACACCATTCTAAGCATGAAGTTTTGTAAAGTTTCCTTCAACACAATATTCTACAATATAATAAATATTCTAAATCTTGCTGATTTAATCTACATTTTGTTGCTTTGTATTGTATTTAAAGCTTATTCTTGGTTTATTCTGTGAGAAGTATTTTTTTCATTACTTAATATTAAGGTTTCTTCTTCTTTCATTGTATAAATATATAAAGATCTTTGAGGACTCCCAAATTGACTATTAATGCTAAATATCTTTTGCTACTTGAAATACTGTAAATGTTGTTGTGCATTTATTATTAACATATTATTTAGTTATTGGATTATATATTTAAAAAAATAAAAGACAACTGTCTTACTTATAGATCTGTCTTACGCTTACAGATCACAATTGTTTTGATAGATCACAAATCTTTTCCCCTTCTGAGGCATGAGGCTTTGTTGTGATAGCTTTAACTAGTTAAAATCAAGTATTAACAAGTGTTGGCTTTTAAAAATACTCTAGTTCACTAAATTCATAGTACTCTACATAGATACATAGAGGATAGATGGAGCTAAAGAATAAACCATTTAAGATCCCATTCTTAGAGTTAAGTACTAACCACTTGTAATTCAAGTATACCGCACAGCTTTGTTCCTTATCATCCATTGTTCGTGCCTTCTATGTATGCCCCTCACCCAGTCTGATTAGAGTTCCCCTACTGGCATAAGAAAAAAACATTTCTGTTTCTTTACAAAGATCAAGGAACCGAGTGCCTTGGATGTGTGCCAGATGTGTGTGTATTTGCGTCTGTGATTGATTATTCTTACAGTAACATTTTTCAAAGAACTCTAAGAAGGTTAACTACTGCCAATGTGCATTAAAAATGTATTAGAGTAGGAGGAAAAAGGCAAGATATTTTTTTAAAAAGCACTTGTTGAAAGGGTCCTTGTACCATGTCAGTGTTACTATGCCATGTCAGTATTACACTGGCTGTCAGAAGAAGAAATAAAGAATACATCTGAATAATAGTGGATTAAAGAGTTATGTCACAGCTTGATCCATGGTACACATAAAAGTATTACCAGCCAATGCAAATTCATCACAATAGTTTTTGCAGAGTGGAAACAAGGAAGAAGGGACTGTTTGACCGACAGTAGTCTGGCAGTGAGCCATAGTAAAGCTAAACCCCTGCCAACTGTTATTATCCTAGGGGTGAATTCACTACTAATATACTGTGTGATAGGCTAGAACCGCATACTTCTCGTTGAAGCACGGCTTGTCTGAGTAGCAGCATTTTTCACTTTTGAATAGGATTGTTGGCCTCATGGGGACTGGTGTCTAAGAGTATGGAAAATGACTAGATTGGTGAGGATTCTGTTAACGCTCAACTGTTTTGACACTACATAAAAGAAAAATATTTACTGAACTCCAGTTACAAACCAGACAGAATAAAGAGCCTATACAAGTAGTTCATCTTAGGGTTTTTTTCAGAATATATTGTGTACATAAAATCCTCACTAAATAATCTTGAAATACATAAAAAACTCAAGGTTACAACAGTGCAATTGGAATTTGTAAAATATTCAAGTTTTGATATTCTATATTCTTTTCAATAATCATTATAAAAACTCAATTTCTGTTAACATTAATCATTAATTTATGTGTCTGCAAATTGTATATAACCTATCATATTTGTTAACTACATACCAGTTTTTAATTTGTTCATAGGACAAATAAAGAGTAGATGAAATACTAATATATTCATCATACAAGACACTCTATTACACTCTATTGCTGATCTTTAAGGAAACAGCTTTTAACCATGATTTAATACAGCACATGGTAGATTTGAAAACCTACAGTATAACCCTTGTTTATTATTACATCAAAATGTATTGGTACTGGCTTTTGAATTAAACTACTATTATTATCTTTATATCTGCAGGAAATTCCTATCTCCTTATGAAAGCAAGACCTTAAAGGAGTGTAAAAAAAGAAGACATTCAGCACATCTTTCTCTAGGCTCTCGCCCACTTTCCACAGCGTTTGCAAAGGGGTCACAGTCTCGAGATTGCCACTCAGATGAAAACAGTTCAGTCAAAAGCAATGAGGGAGCATCAGAGTGCAACAGCAGTACATCAAACAGTATAAACAGGACAGGGCCCATATTGCCTTCCAAAGGCAAGAGACCTTTCAGTGCTCCTGGATCTCAGCTCAGGTAACCACAATAATTCCTTCTGTGTCATACACAGCTGGCCCTGAAGATGCATTTTCTTACCTGTCCATTGTTACGCAGTTTTTTAATAAAGAAAGGAATGCGTAAATAAGAAGTTCAACTAGTGCTGTATGTATCTTTAATTCCCCTTTTATTTTCATTTCATGAAATGCTGCCTTGGAACTTCAGCCATAGCAGAAACAGTATAAGCTATTCATTCGTAGCTACAGTACTTGTATGTAAGAGGAAAATTATTCTTGACTAGAATGGCTAAGGTGCAATGCTAATGCTAATTAATTTTTTAACACGCTGTTAAAATTCACGATCCACACAGAAAACAAGTAAACTTGACCTCTTAATGTACAGATCATTCTAAAAATAAATCTTCTCAACGTATTTGGTGTTCCACCTTTCAAAGTACTGTACTGTTCATACAAAACTGTACTTGGTAATCATCTAGAAGCTAGAATATTGTAAATATAATTGTTAAAATCCATTAAAATTAATAGTTTTGATGAAAGGTAATGAATAGCTTCAGGATTATATTCTAAGATGTATTTGATAGGCAATGTACCTGAATATAATTTTAAATATTTGTCTTCATATTCAGTAGCATTTTACCTATTACCTGTAATTCCTATATTTATGTCAAAGATGTATACAGCTCATATGCATGCATGCAATTATTTGTGGGTTTTTTTTTCCACTGAAGGAGGTCACTTCATTTTTCAAGAAAGTCTCCAGTCTTTAAGTATAAGCCTTGGATAATTAGAGTAATTGCTTACAAGAATGGATCAAGATGTACCTTTGCCAGAGTCACTGCCCCCAACATGAATATGGTAATCTTATAATTTTCTCTTTTCCAACCCTCTGTGGAACTGGAGCCACGGTTGTCTTATGTGGATGCCATTGGCGAGTTCATGCCTCAGATGTTCTGTTTGTTCATGTTAGAAGAATAAGATGGCCAAAGCAGTACTTGGGTATTGTTTTCTTGTAACTGTAATCTTAGCATTATGTGTTATTGCGTTGTCCTGCTATAACATCAATACTTCTGGAATGACTTCATCAAGGTATTGCTGAACATTAAGGAGTCATCACCAAAGACATTCTGATAAAGGGTGATTCCTCTCCATATAATCACCCTTCCATAGCTCCACAGTGGATTGTCTTGAATGTCAGAATAATGCTTATCACTTTGTCTCCAGACATGTTGCATTTAGTCAGATTTGTCAAGGATAAAATGCAAATATTCCACCAGTCTCTACATCCACCTTAGGCCCACAAAAGACAGAGATTTAATCTCTCAGCAGACAATGTTTGACAACGTGGCTAACATTTTAATGCAGGCAGCAACCTTCAATCATTGTGCGAAAAGAGGGATTGTATCTGGATTTTGTTTGTGCTGTTGCCTCTGCTATTTAAAAATGATTATGCAGATGGATCTGACTCATGATGCAGTACAAATGTCTAATATGGAATGTGAATGTGAATTTATCTACCCATATACAGTAATATTAGCACTATGCACCAAACATATACGTTTGCATTTATTTTTGTGTTTTAGGCTAAATGTTTTAGGAGATGAGCTGTCATGTTTCTTGCACTTATTGCAGAAATTAATAAAATTCAGTAACGTCATTTACAGTATAAACAGCATCAGCTGAATGAAATTTCAAGACATTTACAGCTACCTGTATATTAGCCATAGCTATATTGTAGATGATACTTGTGCATTTTTGCTATTGAGCCCCTAATTATTGTATATAATCCTTCCATCTCCTTACCTCTTGTTTGGTTTGCAGTTGTTGGAAGAATGCACCATTAAGCTCAAGCTGAACACTGCAGCCCGGCGGGTTTTTCTGGCAAATGGTGAAGAAGCTTTTGAACCAAAAGACATTCCTCATGATGCCGATGTTTATATTTCATCTGGCGAAGTGTTTGTGGACCCATTTAAAGAAGTGAAAGGTACCAAAATCACTCCAAATCAGACGTGATGCATGAGCCGAGCTCATTACCACGCCACATTGCATACCTCAGCAAAATGAATGTTTACTCATTTACAGCTCAGTAAAAAGATAATGTGCTTAATGAAAGAAACATCTACTGACAGCTTTGTTTAATGCTCTTTATTAGCATCAGTGCTTAATTTAATTTGGATCTAAATGGACATTAGGGAGTCTGCAGGAGGTTAAACATGGAAAAGATAATAAATTAAGTCAGAGATTTATTGAATCTTTCTATTAGTTTAGGTGACATTAAACAGACTCAACCCATTATGTTTATTATATAATCCTGGCAACTCTGAGTCAAGCCTCAACAATTCACTGACTTTAGCGCCTAAAATAATTTGTAATTTAAAGAAAAAAATAACCCATACCTAGCTGATGATAAGCTGCTTTAAATTAATGTTTATTCATTTAGCATTGTTTAAAGTTTCATCATTTTGACTCCAGAGCTATGTCATCTCTTTCAATGTTACATAACTCACATAATGTAATGCTTTCTAAAACAATAATTATCTCATTCAAATAATATTCACCTTATACTGAACTGAACACCTTATAACCTAAAATTAATTTGAAACAGATTATCATCATTAGAGATTAGGATATTTATCTATTAATAAAGAGTAATACGAAAAAAAAAAGTGAAAAGTTTATTCCACTTTGGAACCATACAGTATGTGTTCCATATAACCCTAAAAACTAAACATTTGTTTGTTATTTATTACTATTTTATATGCATTAATCTGTATTGTATTTATTAGTTGGAATATCCATTGAATGTTTGACAAGTTGAAATGTTTCTAAATGAGTCCTATGACACTATCATAATATCCTCTTCATATTGTTGGAATGGCACCTTTATGAGCAATGCACATGCTGAGTTTTGTAAATAATTGTACAATTGTTAAGTTTATTTATGAATACTTTTTCTGAAGCCAAGTTCAGGGTAGGAACTTCTGTGCTTCAGCTGTGTTACTTTGGCTGGGTTTCATGGCGACATGCACTGCTGTTCTTTCAGCACCAAAATGTTGGCATGCCGCACTAGAATTTCATACTGGCTCTTGCTGGATCAGCAAGCTTAACCCACTAAAATCTGGTGCTGTGCGATGGTTTTTGACTGATAATCAATCTTTGTGCTGCTCGACAGTTGTCGCTGGGACATAAAGTGGAGCAGGTGGCAGATGGGCCTTGTCTGTTGAGACCAAAACTACTAGGTGAGCTCTGAGCAGAGCACAGTGTAGGTTAGAATGAGGAAATTAGCATTCTTAAAATTTGTGTAAAGGAAGGATGCTACACTTTCACATGCAGTGGGTATATGTTAAGGAATAACTTTTAATGTTCAAATAAATACAGCATTTTATTTGAGATAAAAAAGACCCTAAATCTGCTTCCTTTTTTGTAAAGCAGTTATCGTAAGGATTATCTCACACTATGATTAATTTCACAATTTTAATCAGATTTTAACATTTTAATTGCAATTTTGATATGTTGTACAGTTTTCATTTGAGATTACTATTAATATTGAAAGGATTTCTACAATATAATATTTGCACACAAATGGAGGGCTAAAACACTTTTTTGCAGCCCACAGAACTTAACAAATATACTTATCTCATTTGTGACTTGACAAAAAGTATGAAAACTTCGAATGACTTATGTGGCATGTCTAAGAAATGTGATACCTGTCAAAAAAGTTTTCCAGTGTCTTCTAAGTGAGTTGATGTGTTTTGACAAGTTCTGATTGATAAAGAGAGGTGTGATCTACGGACGTTACCCGTCATCTGTTTTGTAGGAGTATGTGTCAATGAAATTATGTATTTACATCTTTCTAATTGCTGACTGATTTAGACATTCAGGATACTAGTCAAGGAGCCAGGTAGCACTGTAACACTCCTAACTTCATGCACAGCAAAACTTAATTGCTCTGTCATTTTCTGTATTTCACGAAGAGCAGAAACCCTTCTGTTAAATGAAGCATGCTTTGCCTACGTTGTATAGCAAATGTTCTCAGGAATGTTTTCTAATTTTCAACAGGCTGTAAGGTAAGGTGAGACTTTCTGGTGTATTATTTAACCCATTAATTGCACAGTAGTAAAGAGGAATTCTTTTTTTCTGTGGTGCTGAATTTGGCTCTCCTATTTGCCGTTTAAAGGCACATTAAACTCAGAAAAAAAACATTTGTAATATACCTATAATTCATTCTCATCTTTTGCTTAATACTATTACATTTGTAAAACAAAAAAGTAATGCATCTTCAAGAGCTTAGTCTTTTTTAATATATCATGAGAAAAATTAAATGTGCTGCCATGAATGATAATTTAAATAGAAGACAAATGAAAAACTTTGAAAAGTAAATGTGAACTCCTTCAAAGTGAAGGTGAATAGCTTAGAAACGCAATGCAGAATGTTGTAGATATCATCACATTAGTTATGGGATTTATCTGCCTGCCCTACTTTAGAAATATGTTGTTGAATGATTGATAGTGTCGTTTTCCTGGTGTATGCATATTTGATCAGCATTTGGTTAACATCGGTGATAATACATTTTGAGAAAAATACATGAATGAATATAATATTGGATTACTTATATTGTAATTATAGATTAAGCACAATAGTGAACTATATTACACCAATCTTATTATAAATAATAGAAAACTGCCAAATACAAGACTAATGTCTGGGGGAAAATATCTTTCAAATTATTTTCTACTTATTTTTTTAATTGAGTGAATTGAAAGATTTATGAGAACTTTTTTAATATATTAATTTTGAAGCAGAAAATTTATTGGCAGATCCTCCTACATATTCCAGTGTTAGAGATTATATCTTTCGTGACATTTGAAGACTGTGTTGAAAGGTGAAGTGCTTAATCAGGACATTAGTAATGGTTTAAGGGAAAGTTCTGACAGAGGAATCTTCCTCCTGAGTGGCCCTCCTAACCCTGTGTACCAAGCTGCACTCTGCAGCACAGACCTGTCTTGTCACGGGTGCGGTGAATTCACCAATGAAAGCATTTCAGAAATGCACTGTTCCTCTTCTAAGAATACAGACAAAACAGTAAGACAGGGTGATTGGCATAGCAAATTAGCTGTTCATAATTTATGTCAATGCTACAACAAGGCATGTATATGACAAGATGTCAGAGTAAGGTTATTAAATTCAACATTTTCATAAACAAGCCCAAGGCTTCAAACAACAATGCTGGTCTTGCTTGAGACCAGGTTGTGTTTATTTGTTTTATTTTTCAATAGATGCCAAGTGGAGATGTATTAAATTAAAATAATAATAATGTCAGCACTATTTTCTAAACAGCGATAATCTGGTTTAGATCATTGCAAGATTATCTTCTTTTTTAGGTTCAAGACCAATGAATTTTATCATGTCTGTAATTTTATTCAAAGGGTATTAAAAGTAGGAATACAATTCAATGTTTGTTTTGAATTTACTCAGAGTAAAGTGAAATACTATTATCAGTTCCTCTGTTGAAGACATCAAGAATAACAGCAGCTTTTTCCAGTTTGTAGAAAATAAATGTTATTATTGTGTTTGATTTGAACCAGGTGTGGTTGACCAGCCAATTTGGAAAACCTATCTGATACGAAAGAAACAGAAATGCCTTTTTTACTCCTTATTCAAAATTGAGATATTACATTAACATTGGTGCAAATACTAAATGTGTAAGTTCTTATTTAGAGGTTAGACCTGAACAATGAAAATCCAAGTAATATTTATTTGCTATTATGAAAACTTAATTAACTTACAGGATTAGATAACAAACAGGATTCAGTTCTTAGCAGGTGTAAAACAATACACAACACATTGCCATTAGCAGACATGAAAAAGCACAGTCTGATTTCAATACTACAGTCCCAAGTATGTTCATTTTCAAGCCATTTTCATTTTTATTATGGAATAAGTAGAGGTTGATAATGCACTGAAAAGCAGAAAAGGAGAAGAAAACCAAGGTTTCAGTTGTGGAACCTTCTTTGGCCTTTTTCAGGTCTTCACATGCCTGAAAAAGTTGCCACAGCCGAAACCCTATTATCTTCCTCACGACTTTCAGTGTGAAATTAACATCTAATGTACTTGATTCTTTGTATCTTGCAGGCCGACTATCTATATTTTCATTTTGTTCCATTCAATGAAAAAAGAAATTAGGTACGCCAAAAATATTTTAGAAATGATTTGAGTAGATGTACCAGTCAGTCCTACATAAGATGTGAACTTAATCAAAATAAACTCTATACTTATGAAACTCTATACATATGAAAAGTTGGAATATTTTGACTTTAAGTGTATACTTCTTATGAGCCAGCAGAATGAAAAAGGGGTCAAAAGAAATGGCAGTGTGGGTGAGTAACTAAATAATCAGCTGATTAGTGAGAGAGGCATGCTAAGGTGAATTTTAATTATGGCTAAATTGTGGTATTACTCTTTCATACCCTGAACATCTGCTCCCTTCAGGAACAATGATTTATGCCCGCTATCAGCACGGCCAGCTTGCTACAGCTTATGTTGTGCTTAGTGGGAGCTGATGGTAGTATTTTGATGATATGCACATAGATGTGGAGTATGGCCAATGTATGTTAAAACGGGAGGGGGATGGGTACTTCAGTTTCTCTAGCCAAATATTGACTTTACCTTTTCTTCCAGACCATCTGTCATTGGCCAAGGAGGCTAGTTGGACGATGAACGGCGTGGTGCTCCCTAATGATGCCAAACGTGGAAAAACCAAAGTCAGCCTCTCGCAGCGTTTGAGACGACTGAGTGAGAAGACAGCCATGAGGGTTCTAGTATTTAAGAACGGAACGGGGAGGACTGGTTATGAGGTCACCTCTGCGAAGGATCAGATGGAAAAGGTAAAACAGTGGGTTCAAACATTCTTACTTGGAATGCTCTGTGTTATTCTGGAGAAGTAACTCAGGTGTAGACTGACATTCACCTTGACAAGAGTTTTTTTTTTATATTGTATCAGAATTTTTTTCTTTTATTAGTCTTCAATGCACACTCAACAACAATCATTTTTGCTACTTTAAAATAACAACACACAAAACATGTTCTCATTTTACATTTCTAAGAGCAATTACTGAAAATAACAAGTGAATACAACACATAAGAAACAGGAGAATGCATAATCAGTTAATATAAAAAGATTCTTCAAAATGAATCACAGAGATTGGGTTTTTCTACAGTGTCTTGGAGCTATTACTGAAGCTGTCAGTTTTGGAACAATAAATACTAGATCTGAGTTAAAATAACCTGAACAACAAGTAGCATTAGGTCAGCTGCCTGTTGGAATGTAAAAAGTGAACTTAAGTCTATCTTCTTTAAAATCTACTAAATTGTAAGTGTGCATTTCATTTTACTCACAGTATGCTTATGTTGGTGAAATAAGAAACTGTAGGATTCTTCTACTTTTCTTACTTCAGTGAGTATGAAGTGCACATTAATCTAATCTGAACTTAATCCTGGTCGATGAACCAGTGGAAATAAACCAACTGGAATTAACAGATCCCTTTTCCTTTGTGCCCCATTATGGAACTCTGCCTCCCTCGATTAGAAATTTCTGACACTCGCTCTGTTTAGAATCTGCCCCAGGCCATTGCATGACATTTTGAATTTAGCTTTGTTACATTTCTGATTTAATGTTTTCATTGTAATGGTTTACTGTAATATATGGTGATAGACCATGTATGTATTAAATATATCCATAAAACTCGAGAATGCACTGCCGTTAGGAACTGATCAAACTTTAAATATAAATTATATGTGTATGTATGTATATATCTGTATACAGTATATACAGTATAAATGCAGTCCCAGTATTGATTCTGGCTGTAGGGGGAACCAGTGCCACTCTTCTCATGGGCAAGTAATGGGATTGGGTGCCCAGCTCCCTTCCTCATTGAGAACAGACAAGGAAGAACCACAGACTTTGGCAGTATGAGTGCCATGCTCAAGCCACATGAGACATACAGTCCATTAAATACCAAATGTAAAGTGAATCATAATTAAATAAATTATTTACTTAAAATTACATATATTGAAATCTGGACATTAGAATGTATTGCACTTTACAAAGTGGTGACATATGGTGTACTGATTCCTGGGTTACCCTGCTGTGTATGGTTGGATACATTTATTCATAAATAAAGTTCCATGGTTTTCTCTCCAGAACCCTACAGATTTAAAGTCTATATTGATGAACGTAACTAGATTACTTAGTGTACTAAACTCTCTAGTAGTTTAAACAGACATGAATTTTGTGGTTCTCAAATATGTTACAAGTGTAAACATTTTCAGTCTATATTATAAAATCAACATTTAAAGAGAATTCAAGGAATAAGCAACTTTCTGATGATGGATGGACGATGGTTAGTTGAAGCTACTAGTTAATGAAGCACATTAAGCATGTTCAAATTAAAATGTATTTTGAAATGCATGCTAATGAAAAAAAAAGACTGAAAATACACGTTCATAATGAATATTATCATCGGAAGACAAGTGGAAGTCTTGCGAGGATTGAGCCTTTGACATTTCACACCACTTTCCCAACCTTTCTCAGTCAATTTTCAGATCCACTATTACATTTGTCCTTTGAGGGATTTCGAAGTCCTTGTTAAGCTTATTCAATGTTTGTATTAAAATTATGCAAAGAATGTACAGGCTTACTGTATATTTAATACAGTGATATGTTCAGTATTTTAAAATGCCACATTACTTTTTACTATCTACTTTCTATAAATTAAGTAGTTTTCTTCTAAGGAAGGTCATAAGTGCTCAATACAATCCATTCTAGAATTCCCCAAAATGGGACCATTCTCTTCATATGTATGATTTATTGGTGATGTTGCCTCTCATCCTATTTTTGGAAATGTTATGGATTTATTACAAAAATAAAGATGTGCCTTATTTGTGCAAAAAACACCATTAAATCTTGCATTTCTACATAGTCAAAGGCAATCGATCATCACCTGCTCAATCCTTTCATCTCTCTTTCTAGGTTGTGATTGCTAACAACTGTACATCAAGTTCAGACTGCTGAGGTGTCATATGTCACAAACTAACAAGTTGCTTAAATGTGATATTCAAATAGCTGACTAGCATTTAAATATGCATTTGTAAGAGAAAGCATCTAAACAATTTGGAGAGGATTTGCTTCACTTGTTTTTCATTCATCATTTGGTTTCATGCTTTCTTTTTCTCTTCTAGTTCCTAGATCTTTGTACTGAGAAGTTAAACCTCACGTCACCAGCGAAAGTCCTCTATGACTGGGGAGGAAATCGAATTGAAGACATCAGCCATAGTATGATTTATTTTCTTTTCCTCTTTTTAAGGCCTTGCTTCCGAAGCTTAAGCCTTGTGTATAATGCTATTTACTATAGAGAACCAAAGCTACAGAGTACTGTTAGTAAGGGGGCATTTATTATACACTGACATAATCAAACCATCTGAAAATAAACAACCAGAAGTGCATACATAAATTGACAGTATGCAGAACTGTCTCCTGGACGACAGCTTCCACATGTCCAGATCTCTCCTCCAAGCAGTGTTCCATGCGTGGGATGATGTTCATGGCCATGCCACTCCAAGTGTCAGGGGGAGAGGAGGTGATAACAGCTTCACTGTTTGCCTTCAAGTCATCACAAGAACATGTAGCATGGCCCTTGAAGGATCGCTCTGTCACTAAGAACACTAGGAAGGCATAATGTGACATGGCATGGCATAACACAGCTTGATAGATGGACCCCTGTTACGTCTTGATCCATAACTTCTTTAGTATCCAAGGAAGGTACAAGCTGCGTTGTGGTATTCAACCATTAGGTTACAAATTGTGAAGAGGTGCACTTTAGATCTTGTGGTTTGTTTTTTCATAGCTCCATGCGTATTTCACAGTTCTGTGGCACAACACCATAGAACTAATAGATATAGCATTAGAAATGTACAGAATTCTGGATTGAGTGTTGTTTTTTATACTTTATAGACAAAACTGTTTCTGGAAACCATCACCCTCGTGATAAAAAAAATGACATTGTAAACCTTTAATGTTTGCTTTCTAAATGAAAATGATCAAGATTTTATCAGATAAAACCTTATTTTAAAATAACTTTGTAGTATATCACTGAAGATAGGAATACAATGCCATGTAAGGTAGTCTGCCCTGCATTCAAAAACAGTTTAATACAAAATTGCTGTTATTGAGACAACTTTAATACGGTTTAAAGTACATATCATTTATTTTAGAGATATTCTGCCTGGGTGAGAAATTATTTTTTAGGTTACAGCCTGTGTAAAGGTTTATATCCTTCAAAAATAAAGGCTAATATTTAATCCATAGAAAACATTTCTAATAAAGCTCTCTGTTCTTACAACTATGCTGAAATTATGTGTTTTTGGTACACAAGTGTCTGAATGTCTATATTCGTTGTATACTAAATTGTTTATGATGTCAAAACCCCGTGTGTACCATGATTGTACGGTATGCTACATTCTAATGTCATCATCATAGCTTTAGACATTCAATAAATTCTGGAGGAGGTGTGTTTTACATGTTCTCTGAACAAGAAGAAAGTGGATGCAAAGACAAAATATGAGCAGTTCCTTTGCTAGTGTCCGTTCCTTCCCTGACACTCCAGTGCCACCCCCCAGTATTCACTGTCCGCAGCATGCAGCTACTGGGAGACAACTGTCTTTCACAGCATCAAGACAGAGAACAGCTCCAGAGGAAAGTGTGAATGCGATTATTGGCTGTAACTGCTTTAGAGAAAAAAAAGTTTCAATCCATAGATAAAGCTCTTTAAAATAAAAGCTGTATTGTTCCACAGTCTTTCTCTTTGCATTAGGTTCAAGTTTTCTTTTCAACTAAATCAGTCTTTTTTTCTTGATTGATTTGAGACCAAGATTACACAGTTCACGTATTGACCCAGGGATGCAAGCTTGAAAAACTCCACACTTTTTTGCTATTGCTCCTGAGGTTTGATAGGTAGTACCCTCCCATCAAAAACTATGAATTGATCTGAGAATCAAGCAGAAGAGCAAGGCAAAAATAACGCACATAGAAATTAGGTCTTATATTTTCTGCAGAGGGCGTGGGGGGTCACCATATGTATTAAAATGAGCTAGACTCCTTGAGGTTGTTTCACTGTAAAACCACCCACAATCTCCAGACCCATACAAACAGTGCAGCAACTGAGTCCTTGTAAGTTGTAAAAGATATTAACTATATTGGAAAAGCACCAAACATCCCATGCGACTGGGCCCCATTCAGAATCAGCCAGCGTATGATGAGTGGAGTGGTTTTGAATATCTCCTTTAGATCCCATGCTGTTCCAAGGCAGGCCCTGAACATGGTCGCTCTTGTTTCCACACACAGAACCTCTTCACTCTCAATTTAACCCGAAATCTGATGAACCCATTACTCTATACTTGATTTCATGGAACAAAGGGTAGATATAGTTACAAATGATCAATCATGAGGCGTGAACTGAGGCGGCAAGGCATTAACAATTCACACCATTTCAGTCCACTTGCCCAAGCAGAAGATCTGCCAGCATATTTAATGCATAACTATTTCACTCAATTTAAGGAAAGCATGACTCATGCTGCATTCTTTAAAGTAAGAAAGAATTACTCGATTGCGTGCCTACTGCCCATTTTAGTGCCAGAGTGCACCCACATATAAACAATTGAAGTAACCCAGGTGTTCACCAAAGGTCACAGTGAGAGGCTTCTGAATCTCCATTTATTGAGGTCCAAATAAATTACCCTAAGTAACGTTGTTTTTTTTTTCTGGGTAAAGCTGCGTTCCATTAGGTTGCATTGTGCAAATCAACATCTTGTTCTGCTGTGTTGTAATGTTGTAGACCCTGCAGGCGCAGGCTGTCAATTTAATGGGATCACTGAAAAGCAAAGCAGCTGTGAAAGATTGCTTTAAGTACGGCAATCGTGTGCTTGTCATTCCATTCAGCAGTAAAAAAACCCAAATTCAGATAGGCATCAATATTTAAGAAAATGACTGCTAAAATGTCCCCCTCATAAACACCCAAGGGACAAAATGATTTGATGGCCGATGTGTAAACAAAAGTATGAAGCGGCTGTTGAATTAATTTGAAATGCATTTTTAAGAAACCAATAATAGACTTTGAATTTTGAGTGGTCAAATGTTTGGGTTTACGAAGAGTTCTTCACTGTAAGGTATGTATAGTCTTTTTATGTATTGGGCATAGCTTTGAGTTTTGTTGATAATATTCTGCTGCATGATAATAGGTTCATATAACACAGTAGTCAACTAGTTTGGCCTAACAACCACAATGCCTGTATTATTGTGGTTGCAGCAACTAGTGTTAAGTTGTTGTTCTTGTTGTGGAATTTGTCATAGCAATTTCAGCAGAAAGGTCAATTACTCATTACTCTGATAACTAATGATGTGCTCTTTGTTGATATCAGGTCAAGTTCATTTTAAGCAACTACTGCGCAGGCTCAGAATAGCTGTTTTATATTTGTGTCTTTGTAAATGGTTGCTATTGAACCCATTGAAGTGGCTAATGTTAAGAAATGATAACATCCCCTCTGCTGTCACTGGTGGTTAAAATATTACAATAGATATGAAGGCTCTTTGTGGTATGTCTTTGGGATAGCTGAATATTCCTTCAAAGAATATGATTCTTTATAGCCTTTCCTTACTTTTTTTCTTCTTCTAACCTCTTTGGCAGGAGCCCGTCTATAGCTTCATGCAGTTTTATCAGAACAATGAAAGGAGGTTTCAGCAAGGCTGGTTCCAATTCATCTGTGATAAATGAGAAGATAAGGCAATCAGTGCACACCATGACACTGTGTGCAGCTAGTTAGGCACACTTCAAAACTATTCAGGTGTGCTTATGAATCCTACAGTTGGGGGGGCTTGCTATATATACACCCCTCATGGTGGCCACTAGTCATCTAGGAGTTTGTTCTTCTCAGAGCTTCCACAGGTCACACATAAATAATACATACCTAGAAAATGGGCCCAGAGCTGGTTTAAGAGCTCTTTTTCTAACAAGTGAAATTTGAGTCAGATGGGATTTATTATTTTTTTTTCCTCTTCTTCTTCTGCAGTTCCTTTCCTTGACAGCTGTCTGCAGAATTCCATCACACCTCTGCGAGGACCAGTCTGGGTCGCTAAGGGAGAGTTATTCAGTCCTACAGGAGCTAAACTCTACATCCAGGGAGTTTTGTGGGCCTTACATCAGAAACTGAAGCCTGCTAAGGACCAAATCAAACAGGTGAGTTGTTTGAAAAGGGGGCTATTGAAAAAAACAATTCATGTGCCTGTATTTTGAGGAGATTGATTGGCGTTCTGTCATTAAAAGAATGTGACACTTATTGCATGGGTTCCAGCACTCAGTGGGGGCCAGAACAGTTTCTCTGTGATCTCTGGGCCAACAATAATGATGCTAATTGTATCTGTCTTTCAGTATTTGATGTCATGTGTCTTGTCTTTTTTTCTCCTTTGCTACTGATGGAGCTCAGTCGATTCAGTTTTCACATGCACAGTTAGAATTTCAAGGCTTTTGTTTTTCTTTGAAAGTAGCTCAACAGAATTGTGATTTTCCAGAATGTATTTTTTGCGTAAATTAAGCATACCAGTTTCAAAAGCCTCTGCCAGCGTTAATGTGTTACAGCATATCACAGACAATGTGTTTTAATCCGATTTATTGAAAAACGCTGCCATTTTGCTTACTATGAAGCAGCATTGCCCATGCTAACACCTTCAGTCACAGCACACTGCTTTAAAACATTCCAAAGCATATCGAAACTAATATTATAATACGTGGCTACTTGATATAAAAGTCGCTTCCTGCAATTTTGCATAACAGAAAATGGAAAGGGACAGATCTTAGCTTGCTGAGTGTTTCTTGTGCCTGTTGGTCCATTTTGCAGTGGGTGCGGGGAGAACTATCTTGTTTTGTGTTAGTACAGAGTTAAAAGCAGTTAACACTTTCAGTGACAGAGCTGTCTCGTCTCATTAGCATTCCCATTACATGGTTGTTGTGCTGGTGGGGGTGTTGAAGCCGGAATGCTATTGTGTGAGCTGTTTTACTGTTTGGGGACAAACACTGCTGTGGAGGGAACGTGTGAAAAGGCCATAGCACTGTGAGTGAATGAAGGAGGCTGTGTTTACTGCATGCTTCAAGCTGAGGAGCTGTCATTCACAGCCACTGCACAGCTATAGAGTTCCAGAAAGAAACAGGCGCAACTACCTTGTAATATAAATCATATATCTTTCTAAACCCTTCCTGGCCTTTATCTCTCTTTATTTTTTGAGAAATTAAGTTGTTTCTGTGTCTAGAGATTTAAAAAGTTGAGAAAAAACTCAGTCCCACAATGATCATTTTTTACACAGTGCATAAAGCTTTAATGTCATTAAGTGGTTATAAATTTAACTGCAGCACACATCAATTTTTCCCAACTCACAGCTAGCTTGTATTGGTTTTCAATAATATGTATGTTATAATGTACTTTTTCATTGTTAGGGCAAGTTGTGTGTTTGTGTTTATTTGCCACACTACTGTCAGATTTAATGGATATTTAAATTAAAAACACTTTGTACCTCAGGATAATTCAAATGGCCGTTTCATTTTCTTTT
Source organism: Lepisosteus platostomus (assembly GCF_059453375.1). Classification (NCBI taxonomy): domain Eukaryota; kingdom Metazoa; phylum Chordata; class Actinopteri; order Semionotiformes; family Lepisosteidae; genus Lepisosteus; species Lepisosteus platostomus. Next base: position 10,149,522 of record NC_142628.1, read on the forward strand.
AAATTTCTGTTAGCGATCATTTAATCGTCTGCAATTTCTATAAGCAACATTATTTAAATAATGTCATTCAGTTTTCATGTTTATTTTGTAATGTTCTTGAACAATTGTAAAAGGTGTATATAATTCCAGAGATTTTTTTCTCTTTCAAAACATTAGCTTTCAAGGTAAAATAATGTGCAGTATGACGTTTGACAAAATTGTAAAGATCTAAATGCTATTTAGATCTTATCTTAGTAACAATGTTGTTAACAAATCTTCAGAAACATTTAATTTTTTTGTGCATTTCTTATATTAATTCAGAGATTACTAAGGTTATACTGTACATCCTTGCTCTTATTTTTCTAGGTTTTATTTACTTGGCCATCCTGACAATAATACTGAATAATCTGGAACATCTCAGTGTTTATATAACATGCAAAACCATAATTAAATTAGGAAGCTTGATCATGTTCTTATGAAAATACATATATAATATAATAAGATCAATATCCTTGTTATCAAAGCATCTTAAACTCCTGACAGCCTTAAGTACTGTACCTGGAGTAGGCCTTACGTCTGTTAAATGAAGTGAAAATTGCATTCTTGTCCAGATAGATATGAAAATGGAATTTCTGATCATGACATATACACAGTTTGCACTTCTTAAAAGGGTGTCAGCAATTTGCTTCAGAGAGCAAGGTGAATATTTGCCATGACAGAAAACGTGTGATCTGCACAATCAATAAAGAATTCCAATAAATCTTGCTTCATTACACTTATAATAAGAGCTATAGATCTACAGTAGGCCACATAAACTGATTATAAAGAAGACAAGAAGGGAATTTGCTTTACTTCTGTCAACAATGCAACACTGCCACCTAGAGCTTCACAGGCCTAAAGCAGAACATTGGAAACAAAGGCAGGTGCATTTGTGTTGACTTAAGTCTAGCACTTAGTATATTAAATCTAAACTGCTTTAATTGTTTGTTTTTGTTTTACTTTATTTATTGTTTGTTTGCTTGTGATATTGAAAATAAGTAACAGGTTTACAGCATACCATTCTTTCAAAATAAAATAACACCATAGGCCATCTATACAAATGGATACAGTGCACAATAATATGCTATGGCATGTACTGTATAGTGAAAATTGTATAGTGCCCCAGAACCAAAAAATAATTAAATGGATTAGGAGGGGAGACCTTCAGTGTACAGTACAATCAGACTGGTGACCAGATCTTACAGAAATGACCAGACAAGAGATAGTATGTGAGATATTTTAGGGCTAAAATGCCGCTACTTGAGAGAACCACGTTTAACTAGAACTGTTTACAAATATTTACGTGATTTGTGCAACATGCACTGTAGTACAAGCAATCTATAATAATGGAATAAGGAAGTAGCCTAAAGTTTCTGTTTCTTGTTTTTGGTGACAGCTTAGAGAAAATATTTTTTTGTGTGCTTTAAAATATCTTATTAAACTGAAATACATTAAATGAGGGGCATAGTTCTTCTGAAGATTCTCAATTGGTCAGCCTTATAAAATCTACTCTTCAAATATGATACAAGCTTACTGTGCTTTTATGTCATAACTTTTTATTCTTTTTTATAGCTTGTAGAATAAAATGTTCTGACGTATATGCATTATTTATCCAATTTAAAGCGAGTGTATGAAGGATAAAACAAAATTGCAAATGTATGTTTAGATATATATTACAATTATGCTGCAGCTGTAGTAAAAGTGAAGAGACAAGTGTGACCCTCATGCCTGACTTGTGTATGACTGATATGTAAAAAGCGGAATCATATTTGAAGATCAAGTCTTTAGTTTCAAATGAGGTGTCTGCAGCATGGGTGAAGTAATGTATGGTTTGAGGGATAATGAGTGTTGAGGCACTTGAAATTACTTTTTATTAGACATTAGTTAGCACTTGTTTGGAATGTGCAAAGTTCTCGTCGCAGTCTAATAATCTAATAGGAACTGTCTCATCAAGACAGTTAATTCTACAAAGGGAATAGTATTTTATTGATCATTTATTCTAAGTAAAGAAAGAGAATAATAAATATTTGAAAGAAAATTAATTTAAATAATTTAGTAAAAGGATTATTCTGTAAACCTATTCTGTACTTCTTATTCCTTGTTTATTTTATGCAAAGATTTGATTTCATATATACTTTGATCTTTTGTGCAAATAATTTATAACTATTCGATGCATGTAAAAATCATTTGTTCTTGTGCTATTTTTTTAAGCCATGTTATTTCTTGTTTTTGTATTGTTGTGTTGTATTTTATTGTTGTCATTAATGTTAGACAGGAAACACATGTTTACCCTCTGAATTTACAAACAGATAATAAGCATCAAAAAGCCGTATAAGTATCAGCTGCTTTTGGTGAAAATACTGCTGTCTCATTTTCTCTCAAAAGCTGTGTTTAGGTATGCATACAAAGGACACAGAAGTAGTCCATCAAACATGACAAGTTATATTAAAAAGTAAAAACAAATTACAGTAATTGGGTTTTCAACAATTTAAATTCAAAAGAAATCAATAAGACTGCTTTGACATATAAATTCACTTCCAGCTGAAATGAGAGGTTTCTGCTTAGGAGAGGCACCACCAACTGCATTTGGGATTGTAAAGCAGCATTAGGATCACTAGAAAAAGAGCTAAACCCATCTGGTGCTCCTAAAGACTCATGAGAAAATACTTTGGGACACATGATGTCCAGGTTAAGCATGAAAGCTCAATTGTCCCAGGGATAAACAAATTGCTGCTTTATAGATCAAACAGCGCAGTCAAAAACAATGGCCAGTTACTGTACATCAGTGACAAGTCATAGGCAGGAATCTTCTAACCAGAGTTACTAGAGAGACAAATGTTCTTGATAGCAATCTAACATTACTGTAGACATTAGATCTCTATAAGTGAATTATGACTGCTACTGTATGGAGAGCAGTTCCAATGACTTGCCAAGTTAAAAATACAGCATATTTCTATCCTGAACCTTTACAGTATATCATACCATTAAAAAAAAAACTTTGTGCCCGTGTTTTAGCTAGCGTGGTTGAGCCTTCCAGGGAGCCTATTTGTCTTTAGAACTCACTGTAAACACGCTGATATTGTATGTGTAATATTTACAGAGTTATATATATATTTGGTAGGATTTTGTGTATATTTCCCTTATGACCCATGTATTCTATTATGAAAATAGTATAAGGGTATTCAAAAGAATTTCCCAGTTCTTGGGCCTGTAGGGTATAGGTTATTTCCATATTGTCTGCAATTTGTAAGTGGAAGGAGGAAATGAGTGCAATAAGCTACGTCTGCAGTTCACAGAGCACTCATATGCTTTGGATTCCAGCCTTTTATGAATGTACAGTCGATGTAAGTGATGGAGGTAAAGACAGAAAAATATTGTCCTCCATCTTTCAAAAACTGGAGGTTCATCTTATAATATATACCTGAGTATATAAAGGACCAGAGCTTTTTATAAATGAGAAAACAACAGGTAGTGTTATGTTTTCGTTGGAATGTTAGTAAAATAAAGAAAATAATAAGAACATGAAAGCTAAATTTAATCTCAGGAGGATCAGCACTTCATGTCAATCTTGTTTTCCTTTTACTTGTATTCTTCAGTAATACCTTCCATAATCAAAAGTCATGGAAACCTGAGTTTATAGTACTATATGTCTTCAGGATTTCATTAAATGTCACTGAACAATAAGCTCTCTATATAGGTAAATATCTCGATATAAAAAATTATCAATTAGAAGCATTTCTTTTCATGAAAAATATTTTAGCAAAAAATTTGCATGTTTCAATTTTTATTTTATCCACATAAAAATAAGAAAAATGTGGAAAAAATCCACATTTTATCCACGGGGGATATCTTTTTATTGCTGTCTCCAATTCCTCTGGTGACCTGTCTTGCAGTCTCAGGTCTTGGGAGTTATCAGGCAACACGTTGTATAAATAAACATGAGTACGGCTGTCAATCACAGATATTGGCCTTACTGCTGGTTTCACTTCTTAATGTCTGTATATTGTAGTCTTCTAACATTGGTACAGTAATAAGCTTTTAACACACAGCTTTTAACTTTAAGAATGGGAAAAAAATGGCTGTCAGTCCTTCCTCTTAACTGGCACTTAAGCAGGTATTCGTACATGAAGTTGGTTAGATGGGCCTTCTAAAGACCAGTGTTCAGAGCATTGACTAATTTCCACCTGACAAATTCATGCCTCTACTGAAACACTTTTCATCACCAGGCAATTAATAGAGTCTTCAGTTCTATGTCTTTTAGTCTTGTCCTCTAACCTCATGTATAATTTGCAGCCAATTACGTATATCTTATAGCTCCAACTGGCAATTGTCACTGTGTAGTACTTACATCCCAAGGGGATATTGAGGTTGTTATATAGGCCTACGTTTGAAGCAGTCAACTTAACTGCTGTGTTAATAGACCAGTGTTCCCGTGCAATGCTGCAAGTGAGAATTCCACGGTTTCCTATCTAATTTGATTGAAAAGAGACAAGTTTGAGCATCTATACATGATCTTCACCTTGTGCTTCCCCACAGACCTATCAAACACTCCATGGATATGTGACATCCTTTCTCGCCTTCTTTCATTTGAGCTCAACAGCTGTATTATCTAAAAATCTTGATAACATTTTATGTAAGAATTACTCCTTTTCTTAAATTCTTAAATTTTAAATGGCAGAGAGTAAATTAATGTTTATGTTTTCTCCTAGTATGTATCCAAAGTATCCAAAATTAATACAAATCTTAATACAATCTTAATATAAGGTACTGTTTTCCCAGTTCAGCTTCAATAGGACAATTTCTATTTTAAAGTAAGAATAATGCAGTAACTGCAACAAAGTTTTAGATTAGTTTATATCTTCATATTATTTTTATTTATGGGGATCTAATGTTGATGACCACAGTGATCAGTATAAATTACATTATCTGTAGTTGGAATATCTCAACATGCTTTGTTTATACAGTATAGTAATCCAGATATAAACTAAATATCTGTAATGAAATCATATTTTTTTTATTAGTACAATTTTGAAATGCAGTATGTAGAAATCTTGGACAGAATAGTAGTGTTAAGATGCTTATCAGCCTTATCTGTGTTGTGATTTTCCATTAACAATGTGGATGTTGTATCTTCATACTCTCATACCTGAATGAAATATAAACTAGGCACGATGTACTGTATATTGTTTCAGAATTCAAGCTATTGCCTGTTCTGAGGATATGCTGTACTGTATTATTGTGATTTCCTTAAATTGCCTCTAATGTGAGATGCAAAGTGATCTCATTTAATTGAATGCTGCTCAGATTTAACACACATGGAAGAAAAGAAAAAACAGCTTAAGTCCCCACGTCTTCTCTATTGTGTGAAATAAATACATACAGTAGCATCCTAGGGTGAGAAATAACAGGCTAGCCTTTGAATTTTACTGGCCATTTCATCCCCAGCTGCAGGCCGAAAACAAAATTATATTGTCTTGAATGACAGGACGAGCAGGCATTGTGCTTCAAGTGGGAACCTTTTGTGGCAGTATGTCTAGTTTATACTGTTTAAGCTTTCAGGCATTATTAAATGTTGTCTTTAGGTCTCTGGGGTTGTACAGTAGGTTTAGTTACTGAAGATGTTTTTAGTTGAACAATGCATTGTTTATAGAATTTCAGCCTTACTCTCTGGGTTTTCATCTAAATCACTTTACTAAAGTCTAAGATTAATTATTATTATAATTTATATTCCAAAGAGCTAAAGTGCTGTTCTCATAAGCAGTGCTTTAATTGACACTTATTGTTTTGTGTGTTCTGAGTATACAATGTAAGCATCACAACAAAAGAATAGGGCTTAAGGGATTGTTATCATTGTTTATTTTTTTCTCCATGTCTGACCAGTTACTAAGAGAAGAAAAGAGCTTCTAATAAATCCCAAGGTTACCAATACTGCTACAAGGGATACCTGTACTGCTTAGATGTAGTTGGAGATATAGACATACTGTAGATATCCCCCTGTTGTATCAGTAATACCTTCCGTAATAAAAAGGCAGGATGCCACGTTAGACTCTGCTCTCTGAACCTGAGTGTTCCTGAGTATAGCCAAATTCAGAAAATCTGACTAACATTAGTGGGGTTTAAAACTGTAAAATAATATTGACCACAGATAATTCTAAAGACTGTAAAGACCTGTTTTGCAGGTCAAAAGAGCATGTAGAGCAACATGTCATGGCTTATAGGTTTCAAGATTAATCTTCAAATCAAGTTCTTCTACTGTCAGATTATTAAGCAGAAGTAAGGAACTGATCTTTTATGATTCAGTGAAAGAATACACCAAAATGTGCATTGAAATATTTTGCATTGAATTAAAATATTTAGTTTTTGCATATAAAAATGACACATAGAGGTTCAGAACTACAGTTTATTTGTGGTTAATATTTCATTTGAAGAGTTGTTTGTGTATAAAACAATTATGAAATTCTAGATACTGCTGGGAAGTTATTAATAGATGATGACATAACCACGAAATGTATCTTAATAAAATAATACTGTTTATTTTCATATCAGGTACTTTTTCTTTGTCTTTTTGAAAATTTCTAAAATAGTGTATATTTTGTTGAATAAAAATAGCCTACAGTTTTTTTGTTATCTAAATTATCAGATATTATGAAGAAAGGCAGTTACCCTTTCTTTGACATCCACTTTAAAAGACACCAGTTAAAGTCCTAATGTCTTGAAAAATGACATGAAATTAGATCTTGGCCTTCTGCTTGCTGTCACTTTCCATTATTACAAACCTGTACAACAGTACCTGAGGGAATCAAAGTCTGCATGACTCCCATCAGAATTTGCATAATACTCAGTGATGGATCGGTCAAGAGGCTGTTCTGCTCTGCATTGAAATTTTTTGTTTCCTGGCTGGTGCGTATCAGCCATATAAAAACGAATACACTCAGCACTCTTTGATAGTTTCTGTTCTTTCTATGCCCAAGTTACCTTCAGATCCTTCTTGTCTAGCTTTTATTTCGTTCTGGAGATTTCAGGTGCGTTGTAGTGATTGACGTGGATTAAATGGAGGGCACAAAACTGGGCTTGCCCTTTGGTGTATCAGCAGCAGCAGTCACACACACCTGATTTGTGTGGTATCTTCTTCTTTATATACTATGGAGGGTAAAGCTGCAAATAAATATAAGCAGCAGTCAGGACGTCTATAGCGAAAGCAGGTCTGTTAGGCAATTACATATTCAGTAGTACACACATATTTATTAATATAGGCATACATCTGGAAAAGATAAGACAAATGCTTACTAACAAAAGCTAAATATGGACACTGTTTTTTATGAGAATTAAATTTGGGATTTAGTGTTTAGAAGTCACCGACAGATGTTTGCTGTCAGCTATTCCACATATACGTTCTTATTATCTGCAAAAGATACGCAGTACGTTACAGGAAAACAGTCCCTGATTTTTTTTGGTATGGAAAAGGATCAAAATAGTTCTACCACTATGTTGAATTTTGAAGCCTTTATATGCTATAATAATTAATTGTAAATATAAATGGAATTACACATAATTTGAATATGATTGCATATGTACAATTCAGTAATTATTGTAGTTTATATTACATAAAATGATTGTATAAGACATAAAAATATATTTATATAATGAGTAGCAATGGTATTTGTTAGATTCCAGTGATTTATTTAATGAACCATAATCTTTGGAAGAAAATTAATGATAGGCTTAATTTTATATTGTTTGTAATGGATAATTTTTAAACCCTTACTTTCTTTCCTATTAAAATGTTGCAACATTGATTGCAAATTAAAATTTCAGTTATTCAACAAATCTGAAGTATGTAAAAACAAAAACAGCATATTGTTATTGTTAATGATCAAAGGATCTAAGAGCAGTATGCTATTTTTAATATTTTAACCATACGAAGACTGATGGTATATTTGATTTTTGCATGTACTGTACCAGGCCACGTTAGATCTGACTACTTCTAGCTAATACCTCAAGAGTACACTATGAATATACCAAAGAGTAACCAAGAGTAGTACATGAACTGCAATCTTATTTTTAACATTGTAACAAAATATTTAATTTATATACCTTTATTCTATGCCTTAACCACTTTGAATTCAAGTCAGTGAGGATCCAGATACTTCCAATTCCCAGTGTGAAAGTGCTTTTTGAAGTCAAAATTGATCATTTTAAAAATGACTGTAAATGCTTTTATAGATGGTGTTTACAGAGATTCAATATACTGTCAGGGATTAAGATTTATAGGATTAAGGTACCTTCATGCCTGAATTGTTATCAGTAATAGTTTTCCTGTAATAAGATTTTTCCATATTTTGATACTGTTGATTGTTGTTTTGTATAGGAAACTCCATGTGAACCACTTAGAGGAGAAATGTTAGCTGCAAAACAAGCCTGCTGTAACAGAAGAGGTTTGGGGTGTTTTAGTTTTTGCCTTATATAAAAACATTGCCACCATTATTCAGAGCACCTCAATGTCTAAGGCAACACTGAAATAAGAAGTGTATAGATTTTGCTACCTTTTCAACACTTGTACAGTAAAGAATTCTATTTTTTAAATGATATCCTGCCAGCTTTTTTACAATCCATTAATTCCTGGATCAACATCAGAAGAATGTCAGAGCAGAGTGAAATTCCTGTAAGACACAGATGTCAGGATCAAAAGTCAGAGACATTCTCTGAACAGCAGGGAGGCATGCTTGCTAGACCTGAAACGTAACAATTAGTATCTGCCATGTGACATTCCCAATAGCCTGACCAAACTTCCATAAAGTTTAATTTTTGCTGGAAATGGGTAGTATTTAGAGATGATATCTGAGCCACAAGCAAACTTTAAAAACTTATCCTAAGTGTTGTTTCGTAGCATTTGGATGAAGGGATTTATGTGGAGACAAGGGTGAATCTTGTATAAAATGTAAGTACTGTACGTAGCATTAGAAAAGAAATAATAACATGGCCTTACCCTTCAATGCAAGGGAAAAAAAATTAAATTATTAAAAAACAAATTCAATTACACATTTTGATTTATCAAAACAAGATGCTTTAGGATTTACAGAGAACTGTGTAATACTTTTATAAGTTAATGGTTAATATGGTATGGCACCACCATGTCTTAGGCTGTTAATAATGACAAAGCAAACTATTGCAGTGTGTCTGTTCAGAGTTGCTCTAACTGTTTGAACTATACACCTGCCTTTAAAGCCGAGGTTCAAAATGTTCAAACTGATTCTCTATACCCCTCTCTCCTTCTCCTCTCTAGACCTTAGTGTATACAATAGTGCACCTGAATTTCTGTTTTTCCATGCAATAGATTTGATAGAAATATAAAATATTGCCTTTATGCATAAAGACAGGCTTCCTGCATCATTCATTTAAATATAGTTGACCAGATGGTTTGATTTGCCCACAGGCTTGTTAAAACTGGCAGCAAAGCAAGTGGGTCATCAATGCAAAATGCGTATTAACTAAATTAATCTGTATGATTCATCTGTGATTTCTACTCCCCAAACATATATGTTCAGGACATTCTATATGAAGTTTTAGTATGACTTACAAAATCACATTAAACAGCAAGTGAGTAAGACTGATGGTTAAACAACAAATGATTCTTTCAGATATCTACACATTAACATGCGAAGAGAAAAATAGGGGGCTATCTTTACTGATCTGTACAGTATGTATAGTGACCTCCTTTTTATGAAAAACTGCATAGATTTAAATGGTTCACCTACAAAATATAGAAGTACAGTACAATTTTGCTTTGTCCAAAACTGACTAAAATATTTTTTAAAAGAGCTGGCTCTAATCTATTTAAAGTAATAATGCCTTTGAAAATGTAATCCAGTTTAGCAAAATAATGCGTAAACCTTTGTTCAAACTCTCAGAATGGGAAAGAGCATTTTTTTGTAATCATTATACATGACTTTTTAAGTTCACAAATGTAAAATTATTTTATTCTATCAAAATTGTATGACAAAAGTTACCACGTGTTTAAGAAGTCCAAACCCAATTTATTCTTCAGAAATGTTGCTTCTAAGCAGTTAATTCAAATAGAATTCTGTATTTTTTCTTTCTGCTATACTGGTTTATAAATGTTTACAACTTTTAAAATTCTGGTAACATATTTTATTGTAGAGACATAATATTCTTTACTAGTTTAATTATTTGAGAAAGCTAGAAAGCAAAAAATGACAACAGGAATCAATAAACATAGCTTTTGTGCCTAGTTGATACATTTGTAGGGATGCATTAATGTTATGTACGGAAAGCATCGGGTTGTCCCAAAGCAGAAAGATTACTAACCTTACACATTCATGCTTGACCTGTTTTGTGTTTAGATGACGATGGTTCTTTGTGTATACAGTGAAGACCTATGAAGTGTGAAAAAGAAACATTAATATTTCCCAGCAGGAGAGTAAAATTATGGTGATATTCATTATAGATGCTATTTTCACTTTGCAATTTATTCTGTTACTTTATTTCCAAATCATACTTCATAATGAGAACGCTCTAGCTGCATAATTAGATGCATTCTACCTGTTATCTGCTTGATATTTGAATGCAATGAAATAAGTTGGGGTTTTTTTTCATGTGGACATTGTTTGACATAAGTGTCTGGACTGCAGTCATCCGAGCCTGTTGATGCTATGCTTAAATTTACATAAAGACGTTTTGTACTGTATAAAATATTATTTTTAATTTTTTGTATTCTGTTTAGAGTTTAGAGTAGAGCAAATAGGATTGAAATGTTTAATGTTTTGAGCAGAGTTTTTCTGCAGTGGCACAGTATAAATCAAAAAGTGAAGTGTGAAGAACCTGGTCTTTATAGCAGAAGCACTCAATGGATTTAACAGGATAAAATAAATGGAGTTTCTGCACAGTAGGTCCAGTATTTTGCCTGTCTTTCCATTGTCTTGTCTTTTGGATGAGATAATGTGACTTACCCTCTGTTATCATCATGCTTCATCCATGATCAAGAGGTATAATTTAGAACACTCCATTCTTAAAAGTGAATACATTGCAATATTTGAATACAATTCTGATTCATTTTTCATTGAAAGAGTTATATATGAAACTTTTAAAAGCTAAATTTGAAAAGTTTATTTTAAAGTCCTTCTTGGGGCTATTGTACCGTGCTTAACCTCAGAAGGTTGCTTATGTCAATATTTAGAAGTAAAACAACAACTATGCCTAAACTGCACGAAATATTTGTAGAGATAAATTTACATAACTAATTTTAAGTGTTTTAAAAATGTATCAATATATAAAACAATGTATTGCCTATTTATTTTCAGGTCTGCTTTTTCAATGTATGATCAAATGAATTTAGGTGCTAAAAAGAATCCAAACACAAAGGCATTCATTAGCCATTTTTCATTTCACATTCTGTCAAAACACTAAATGTTTGGTTTTAAAAATAGCACTATATGTTTTTGAAAGACATGGCACAGTTTAGGACAGAACTACAGTCTGTAAGGTTGCCATGCAAGGTGAAAATGCATTTGAAGTCTAAAACCTCCACATTCCTGTCTCCTAGGACAAAACCTTGTATACTCAGGATATCAAAGCCTTCTAGTTTAGTAGTATAGATTCAACAAAAAAATACATCAGAATCACGCTTCAAGGGGATTAGAGATCTCCGTGACTCGTGCTCCAGCTTACAGGGGGAGAACAGAGATGTTTAGTGAACACCTGCCATGGTGTCAATAGATAGGCTGTGAACCGAAATCACACCAAGCATGAGGAGACTGATGAAGGGGTGCAGGTTTTCATGCTGATACCATTCACAGTTATAAAGCCAGAGCTGCTATTATACAGCAGAGTTCATAAGAAATATGCAATGGCAAACTAAAATTACTCATGCATTTGTTGCAGCACTTGGGCTTTGTACAAGGCCCTTTTTATGTTGTGGTTTTTTATCTATTAAGCATGATGTGCAAATGTGTGCAGGGGTGGGTGGGGGTAGTCCTTTTGATTAAGTCACATTTTGCTTTTACTTTTTTATCTTGTTATTGGTTTATGTGCTCTTGGCATTTGTAGAATATTGAGTTAGACATTTAAACACTTTATATCATTTGTCTTTGTTCTTATTTGCTGTGAAAATCTGGTAGTTGATCTTCATTTGCTTATTTTTCTTGCGATTGGTGTCATTCAAGAAGAGAGTGATAGTTTTAAATTTATGACAAACTGTCGTAGCTATAGTTTCTGTAATAAACTTCACATCAAGAGAGAGTATTACCGAAATATTCAAATACAGGCATATTTTTTGGTTTTATTATGTTTTAGAATTTAGGTCTTTCGCACACATAATGTTTTAAAATCTCCTTTTCTACAAAAAATACATCTTCTATTGTGGTTCTGTGGTAGAAGAAAAGTGCTGCAGGTCCTATCCGTTCCAGCTGTTTGTAATGTACAATGCTAAAGACAACAATTCTGTGTAATTAATGTTTTATATAACTAAAATTGAATTGAACACAAGATCAAAAGTTCTGTATCCTTTTTGTAAGTACATTTTTCCAGACTCTTTTGGACTCATTCAGCTTTATAACCTAAGCACCCAAGAGTACTATTTTTATATCTGTGAAGTGAGTCCATGGTCAAAGCTTATTAAAGAGCTGTACATAATAATACTGTTTCTCTGAGCGTTCTCTCTCTTTCTCTTTTTTTCAGTCAGAATGGTTATTTAATTGCCTTTTTTGTTGATGCTGTGAGTCTGAATTATTATTAATCTTTTTTATCACAATGGCAAGGATAGACAGATACATGCTCTCTACTCAACCTTGCCATTTGTTGAATAGTAGCTGATAATTAGGTGTTCGCATCTAAATCAGCAAATATGTTGAAAAATTCAGTGATTACACAGTATTAGCCTTAAAGCCTCCAATGTTCAATTACTGATTTTAATGCTGTTTCCCAAATGATCCAATCTTTCTACAGT